>NC_028352.1:17503426-17567144 GCF_000741045.1 Vigna radiata var. radiata | reverse complement strand
TGAAACTCTTGTTTATTTATATGATTTCCATATGCTTTGATTGTTAATTGTTGGGTTCTCATCTGTGCTTAATGCCTTTATCGTTTAACTCATTCGATAACTNNTGTTNNTCTTTATTGATACGNNGANGTACAGTAATGTCATGAACTGGTGAGTAATTCCTTGATTAAGCAATACCACCTAGGGATAGGGGTAGGACGATCAATTGCTTTTAAATTCTGCTCTATAATGCTTTATTAATTGCTAGGAGAGGCTAGGGATAGCAAGTCAGTAATTAGTAATAGGCTCTTTTCGCCGAGGCATCGGGTTAAGGGTAGGCTAAGAAAGTTGCATGAAAATTAATTAATCAAGCTAATAATTCAAGAGGAGTAAATAAGATAGAACGGATAAGATGAAATTGTAAACCCCCAACAACTCCATTCATCCATTGTTTTCTTCTCGTCAATTGAATCAATCTTTTTTGCATGTTTATATTTTATTCTCACATCCAATTAATTAATTTTATTTTCAAGTCTTACTATCTTAATTCACATGAACGTTAAGGCCTTTCGAGTCTCTTGGGAAAACGATACTTGGACTTACCATTTATTATTACTTGATACGATTTGGTACGCTTCCCAATCCGTTAACAGTGGTCCATATATTTAATGAAAAAAGAGACAGAATGACGTGGATTATGAAGTTGGAGGGGTCTGAAGCTTGGTTTTCATTTTCAAATTTGAAATTGGAATTTGAGAGATTGTGAATGAAAAACCTAGAGAGAGAAGCTCACACTCCAGCGACAAAACCTTCCTCGTCGTTTCCATTGTCACGCGCCGTTCAACGGTTACCGAACTGCCATCCGCCGTTGTGCCACCTATTGGAAAGTGCTCAGCCCCCGAAAACGCCGATTGGAAAGTGCTCGCGTCTCTTCCCACCGTTTAACGGAAGCCCACCGCCCTTTGCCAATCAACGAATCACATTTCGACGCAGGTCCATCATTTGAAACTGCCTAAGCCATCATACCCTGTTGTCTCCTTCCGCCGGTGTACCTTGTTGTCTCCTTCCGCCGTTTGGAAACCGCTCAGTTTAAACAAAAGAATCATTTTTATCATGTTGACCCCCGTGTGCAGAAAGTTTGCATCAACTACCCACTTATTTGCCCTTTGCTCCCAGGTTTGTTACTACACATTGAGTGTTAACAATAATTCTTACTTGGCCATGTACATCCATATACTTTTGATCATCAATGGCTGAATATCACTTCTGTATAAAATAAGTCCAATAAGTTTTAAAAAAAGTTGGTTCAATTAAAAAACAAGGTCATTTTCAAAGTTGACCACCCTGTAATGAAAGTTTGCCTGAACTACCCACTTATTTGCACTTTGCTCTGAGGTCTGTTACTACGCATTGAGTGTTAACAATAATTCTTCTTTGGCTATGTACATCCATATACTTGTGATCATCAATGGTTGAACACCACTTCTTTATCCAATAAGTCCAATAAGTGTTAAAAAAAGTTGGTTCAATCAAAAAACAAGGCCATTTTCAAAGTTGACCTCCTTGTGCAAAAAGTTTCCCTGAACTACCCACTTATTTGCCTTTTGCTCCCGGTCTGTTACTACACATTAGGTGTTAACAATAATTCTTCCTTGGCCATTGACATCCATATACTTGTGATCATCAATAGCTGAACATCACTTCTTTATCCAATAAGTCCAATAAGTGTTAAAAAAAGTTGGTTCAGTTAAAAACCAAGGCCATTTTCAAAGTTGACCCCCCTGTGTAGAAAGTTTTCCTGAACTACCCACTTATTTTCCCTTTGCTCCCAGGTCTGTTACTACACATTCAGTTTTGCAAAACAGGCTTGGAATACAAATAGAGGACAAAATCTTAAATAGCCACGCATAATGTCCATACAAACTTTATTTGAACAACCAATCTCTTTCATCAACAATAACAGATAAAGTTCACAAAATAAAACACAAATTTGAAGATAATATCCAATGTGAAGATGATTGGCCAACTAAATTCACAAACCTGCCTAACAATTTCATTTTATGCCGACAAACATAAAACATAAAACATAAATGAATGTAATTGAAGCACTTTCATACAATCCAATTAATTTAAAATTAATGCCAAAAAATAAATGTTTGTACATCAACATCTTAAGTGATATTGACATTTCATATTGTAATGCAACATCCAACTAAGGTTTTTAACATAAAAATATAACTACAACTGATTCAACAACTCATATTTTTCTTCTACCATCTGGTGTAAATGGAGTTCTCTTCACCATAATCATGATCTTTCTTTAGGGTGCAGCCTTCATTCGATCGTACGTTGTGCTTTGGTTGAGTTCATCCTAACCTTCACACCCCGAGGTTTGTTGTTGGTTCAATGGCACACCATATTTTTCAAGAGCTTCTTTCACTATACCATGAGAAAGCTCTTCTTTCGAAACCCCAACATCAACAACAACCTGAATAAGTTAACAATTTTAATTATATCAATCATGAAATATAAAAAAACATTTAACCAACACATTGCTCGAATCACAAACAACCTCAATAAGTTAACAAAATTGTTGTACCAATTAAAACATATCATTACCACAATTTCCTATGAACTCCATCCATCTAACCACATCAAGCACCACAACTATTTATAAACAAATAATTACCTACTTGAAATTACCACTTTATTTACTCTTACATATTTTAAAATTTACTAATCTTTACCATATGAAATTCAGCACCTTAATAATTAATTAATTACGTTTAATGGTCTACTTACACCAAACTTAAGCCTAATGTTTAAATATCAATTACCAAAAATCGAACAACACACGGCTTCACAGCCTCATTTTCTTTACCTCCGAAACCGCACACATAGCAAGCTTCTTCTTCTTTTAAAATAAAATATTGCATATAAATTTTCTACATTTATGGACTGACCATACACACTCATAGGCTCCATAATTTTACTAAAATGTATTGCATCTATGTAACCAAAAATAAAAATTCGATTCTTGTGTGACCTACTTGTCTACACTTATATTTGTACTCTAGACATGTACTAGACAAAGACTAAAATATCAGTAAAATTATAGAGTTTAAGTGTGGTAAAAGAACAAAAATATGTAGTACCATTTGAGAAAAAAACTCAAAGTTTAAGTTAAGTATAATATATTCATGGCAAGATTTAATCTAGTAACAAAAGAAATGATGTTTTATGACAAGGGAAAAATATTTATAAAAATAATATAAAAATAAATAAAGCTACTCCATAAAGAAAAGATATGGAAATATTCAAAATCACCAAGGTTCTTCACGACGGAAGGAGACAGCAGGGTACGACGGCCTAAGTAGTTTCAAACGGTGCACTTACGCCGGAATGTGCTCCGTTGATCGGCAAAGGGCGGTGCGCTTCCGTTATCGGGAGCTAAGCACTTTCCAATCGGCGGCACAACAGCGGATGACAGTCCGGTAACTGTTGAATGGCGCGTGACAGTGGAAACGGTGAGGGAGCTTTTGTCGCTAGAGTGGGAGCTTCTCTCTCTAGGTTTTTCGTTGCCAATATCTCAAATGCCAATTTCAAATTTGAAAATGAAAACCAAGCTTGAGACCCTTCCCACTTCATAATCCACGTCATTCTCTCTCTTTTTTTCATTAAACACGTAGACCACTCAAAATTTGACACGTGACGGTATAAAAAATTATCAAATTCTGGATACCAAAGTATCATTACCCTTTCTACATTAACCACACTTCACACCTCAATGCTTACAATAACTTCCTTATAACACTAATTTATGGGTCTTACATCTCATATCATACTGAGTCTCAAAGCAATTGTAATGATTATAATGTTAAAAAAAATGTCATATTTCCTTTATTCATAATTTGACCCAAAATATGATATACATTTTACCTTATACTTGAATAGGAATGCAAAAATAAAAAAAATTTACTAAATCTAAGTTTTCTCGTAAGATAAAAATTCTACTTAGTATTTTAAACCAAATTTTATTTTAAAAATGTAATGATTATTACCTCATTTATAAAATATTTCATGTTTAATGCATAAAAGGAACTAAGTAATTTAAGATATTAAATATTTACTTCATTTAGTACTTAAGTTATAAAAAACAACGCTATATCTTTTAATATATTATGTATTAGTGTCTGTTCGTAATGTAACTTTAAAACGAAAAAAAATAAAGAAACAGGTATAATCTTTTAAATATATAAAATACGTTTGAAAAAAAAAATGTAAAAGAGATAATGGAGACAATCATTTCTTTGCTTTCCTTTAGATAGTATTTGGAAAGTGCGTATAGTATATTTCAAAACTCTAGTGTTAAAATTGATTAATATTCATTGTCAAAAACAATAATGAACTCAAAGAAAATAAATAAAAAAGATATAAATAATATTTTTTTCTTAACATAATTTATTTAATATTTATATTAAAAATTACCTTAAAATATTTTAATAGCATCTTCTAAAACATTATTTTTAAGATTAACTTAACTTTACAAATTCAATAGGATTTGTATTCATTATAGTGAAACTTTATCTTATTTTTAGTTGATGTAGATTTTAAATAAAGTCCTCTTGTACCGTATTGTCGAATGGTCGTACTACAAAAGAGGAATAGTCGGTCTCGCACGTCTAAATCCTCAAATTCGAACAAGACAAATGCAAAAGCCATCTGGTCAGGCATAAGCAGAGGCTGAACAAGGATATCACATCTTAATCTATTTTCAAATTTCCTACACTACCATTCTTCATCCATGATCAATGTATGAAAACGGATAAGATGCTTAAAACGATCAACATATTCATATTCGGACATGCCTCCTTGCACCAACTACAGAAATTCAATCTCCTTGCAAATCTTACACTATCGGGAAAGTACTCGGTGTAAAAGTTTTTCTTGAATAATTCTTATGTAATAGGAATACCACTGCCTTCTAGAAGCATTCTCATACTACTCCACCAATGGTTGGCCTCTCCAAACAGTAAGTACTCAGTATAAGACAACCTATTCTCTTCTGGACAACTTTTAGCATTGAATATCCTTTCCATATCTCTAAACCACTGATTAGCCTCATCAGGGCTTGCCTTCCTACTGAACTTAATTGGATGATGTTGTAAGAAACTCTCTAAACTTCAATCTTGTGATACTGTCGGCGAAGAAGAAGAAGGTCTTGCTAAAACTCTACCGCTACTCATCAACTCCACATATCGCCTTTGGGATACTTCATTTGACATCCTAGCAGCGTCTAACTGCTGCAAAGCAACTGTATTTTGTTTGACCAAAGCAACATTTTGATTCTGCATCGCTATTAAAACTGATTCCATCATCCTCATAAGGTCTGGTGCATCTAGATTAGTGGGTGGAGGAGGAGGAGGCCTAGGTGTCATCTTCTCTGCTTACACAGAGAGAAAACTCATCAGTCCAACTCAAAGAAACAAGGATACCAACCAAACCTAACTATGAGTACACAACACAAGCATAATACACTTATAACCTACAGGATTCCTAAGGAAAGATCTACTCTGATACCAAAAATATAACATCTCAAAATATAGCATGTAACTATATAACAGTCACCACATAGTTAATATGATAGATCAGTTAACAAGATTGATAAAAAGTATAAAGTCATTCTTATAGTCATCCAAAGAAAACTATAACTCTAACTTTATATACAACATGTACTATTATCAAAACTATGTACAATACTTGTGTATCAAAAGTCCACCAAGAAATTATAAGTACTCTAAAGAAAACAGTCTAAAAACATTATAGATCAGAAGCCTCTCCGCCTAATGCTTGCTCAACGCACACATCATCTTGCTCTACTCACACCCACTAAATGATCATCGCCAAAGAAAATACACATAGAACAAACAACTAAGAAACATGCAAGAAAGGGTAAGTTATTTTAAAAATAATCATTCATACTAAAGTAAACACTATATATACAAGTTCAAGCACACAATAACTTTCACATTATTTCTCTTCACACATACTAACTCAGGCTTGGCCAAACCCTTTACCATCTAGTATAACTGTCGAGCCATGAATAGTTATGCACATGTGTGGTGGAACAGCTGACCCGCTCAAAGTTGCCACACAGGGTTAGTCCTTAAAACACCCTTTGCCACCATGAAGAAAGGCCCACAAGCTAGGACCTCCTGCTCCTCTCACGACATGACACATCACTCTCTAATTGAGCACAAATGATTATTAGAGGTTTAGGATGACCATCATATCGGCTTCTTATAATTTATACTAGTCTTACATAAAATCACCAATGAAAGATTCCTCCTTGGAAGTCTTCCACGACTTTGAAACCATACTTTGAAACCACATACTTTCAATTTAAATCTCAATTCATAACTTTGATACTCATATAGACTCATACATAATCATACATCACCCCCAAAATGAATCAAAGCATAATTTTAATCAATCAAGAATAAAGAAGGAAACAGTAAGCTAAAACTTGAACAAGTCGCTCAACGACCACACTCGCTGGGCAATGACGGATTTCTCTCACTCAACGACCCAACTCGTTGTGTGAATACACAGACAGTGTTCCCTAGACCTCAACCTCTCGCTTAGCAACCCAACTCTTTGTGCGAATAAAAATGACATTGATCCTAGACCCCAACCTCTCGTTCAGCGACTCAGTTCGCTGTGGGAATGAAATGACAATGATCCAAACCCCCAACCCTATCACTCAGCGACCCTACTTCCTAGGCGAGACCAAAAACAATGTATCAGACCCCTCAACCACTCGCCCAACGACCCAACTCGTTAGGCAAATCCATAGACAGTGGTTCAGACCTTTCAACCACTCACCCAACGACCCAACTCACTAGACAAATCCAGAGACAGTGGTCAAGACCTTTAACCTCTTGGTGAGCGACTTCACTCGCTTAGTGAGTCTGCATAATTCTACAGCACCAACCATTCTTGACCAAAATGAATTAAACCATTTTCAGCTCAAAGTCATGCAACTTAGGAGTCAGAACAAGTCAACTTCATTGCATACTCCAACAACTCAAATTTGTCTCAGAACATTCCCATCAAAATTTCACTACTCAAGTTCCCAAGTTTGCACCTAAAACCATTCAAATCATCACTAAACTATAACTACCATCTTCCTAAACCGATTCCTCTCTACTGTAAATAATTTTATACCATCATCCTTCACCACACCAACCACACATACAAGCCAAAAATTAACTTTAATCAAATTCATACAATCATTTTCATTCAATCAATCATGCATATAAAAGCACCATACAAATCAAACATNAAAAGTTAGCATATATTGAATTTCTATACTATTACATACCAAAACATACTTTGCAACTCAAATTAAAATAAAAACACTAGTTTCCCTTACCTCTAACCTAACCGCTTAATTTCTCAAAATGCTCCACCGATTTCTTGCAATGCAAGAAACTTTTAAAACACCTACGAATCACTGATTGGTGATTGGAAACTAACTTTAGAACATCAATTGAACCAAGAATCAAGAAAGAGAGATTCTCAACCCATGCAAAACAGAATCACCTTGCATGATCAAGAACCCTAAAATACTAAAGAAAAAGGGGTTTTTGACTTACTTGCTCTAAACAACGAATTGATTGGTTGAAGTTATAAACCTTGACACAATGATCGCCTAGGTACCTCCTGGTCGTCGATCAAGGAGTTAGAATGCTTAAAGAGATGATAGAGAGGTTAAGAGAATAGTGTTTCAGAGAGATAGAAAGTGATTTAGATAATGAGAGAAGTTTGGAAAAATCTATCTATATTATGATATTATTTTATAATAAAATACCCGGTCTCATTATTTTAATACATCTATCAACTCTAATATTCTATTTTTTATGTTCTTATAATCTACGTAAATAAAAACTAAAAAATAAAATTATAAATAGACATTTCAAAGTATTAAATAATATCATTATTATACATTTCTTATTATTTTAAGGTTAAAAGCTCTTTTTGGTCCCAGTTTTGGTTGGGAAAATTTGAATTGGTCCCCATGTTTTTTTTGTGTTCAATTTGGTCCTAAAGAACATAACTAGAGTCAATTGAGTCCTTTTCACTAACTCCGTCTAAATTGATAACGGTTTGTTGTCCAAATGTGCAACTCTATTGTGAGGTGTCATTTATTGGGTGACGTGGAGTGGTCAGTGGCATTTAAAGTTATTTTTATTTTTTTTTATAACTTTTTCACTGGTTCATAGTTTTCTTCTTCACTGGATCTTAACAGCCTCCTCGTTCTTCTTCTTCTTCCCCTACGACCTCCACCACCACTGGGCGAAACCTTACCCACCTTGCCGTCAGCCACCTAGCGTCGCCGTTATCCTTCATCAAAGCGCCACCAAAATCGCGCCCTCACCATCTTCATCGCGATAGAGAATCTTCCATGGCCATCTTCAAGAAGCTTCGCCGTTAGCCTTGCAACCTCCATCTACATTGCATCTTAATCAGAGAAATTTGCATAGCGGCACATGCAGAACCTCCATCATCTCGCACATTCATCTTCATCACCTGCAAACCCATAAATCAGAAAATCCCAATTTCCATGGAACCCTAAATTGAGCCGCTGTTCAACCTCGCGTGTTCGTCTCCTCGCAATGGTACCTGCAACAAAACCCAGAAATCGTGAAGATCTAGTAGCACCTTCACAGATCCAGTAGCACCTTTCGGCTTAGCCCATTGATAAAGATGCATTTTTTTTAGGGTTTACCGTTTCTTCATCTCTCTTACTCTTTACACTTTTGTGGGTTTATCATTTTCTTGGTAAAGTGGGATTGTTGAAAGCTTGAGATAGATGCTTCTGTCTCAGGTTGTCGTCCTTCGAAATTGTAGTATTTTGGCAGGTGTAGGTGTAGGCCAGAAAATGGCAAGTGTTGAAGCAAAATTAACTAGTGCTAATGTGACCTATTTAGTTATTGAATATTAAAATCCTATATCCAACTAAGAATGCCACTAAGACTCCATGTCATGACACCTCACAATAGAATTGTATATTTGGACAACAAACCGTTATCAATTTAAACGGAGTTAGTGAAAAGGACTCAATTGAATTCTAATTACGTTTTTTAGGATCAAATTGAACACAAAAAAAATATGGGGACCAATTCGAATTTTCCCAACCAAAACTAGAACTAAAAAGAGCTTTTAATCTTATTTTAAATATGCTAATTTTAACTTGAATTTCGAAATATCTTTTTAAGCACAATGTCCCAATCTAATTATAATTCAAACTAACCACTTCAAAGATAACCAAAAGTTTCAAATAATCAGGAGAAATAGTTTAATTAAANATAAAAAGTAGAAGATAAAATGGTTTTATAAATGTCATGTCCTCATTGTAAGAACAGTATCATTTATGCTTATAAAATTTACAATAGTGAGTTTAATTAAAATAAAACAAATTTAGTGATAGAAGCTTTCTTAAATAGTAAAATGGTATGATGACTTTGCCATAATGGCATTAGTCGTGTTGCCCTTAAGTGGTGGCTTCTCATTCCTGCATCTCTGCGATGCTGCTATTGTAGCATTCAATTAATGCTATTGTACAGAAAATAAATATGAACATAAATAGTGCATTTTTAAAAGAAAAATAGAATAGTGATATTAACAGGAATTCTAAAACTGTAAGAAATATATGACATTACCGGAAAATATATCCCACATTAACATGATTTTAAAAGTGTACTGGATTTCAAAACAACTGTAATGATTATAGTGTTAAAAAATCATAAATATGTCATATTTACTTCATTCATAATTTTATTTAAAATAAAAAAAATATTTTACCTTACACTTACCGNAATATAAAAACAAAAAAATCTTACTAAATCCATATTTTCTTGTAAGATAAAAATTCCTCTTAGTCTTTCAACCCCAATTTATGATTACCTCATTCATAAAATATTTCATGTTTAATGCATGAAAGGAATTAAATACGTCTTAAATATTGACTTTATTTAGTACTTAGGTTATAAAAAAATATATTTTATTATATTGTGTATTAGTGTTTGTATTATTCCGTAAAGTAAATTTAAAACAAAATATAAATAAACAGATATAATATTATTTATTTTAAAATAAAACAAAGACAAATAAAAAATAATAATAACCACAGGTTTGATTTCAAAAGGATTCGAAACGAACACCACTACTACATCCACACAATACAGAAATCATATTTTTATACATTTTAAAGACAAACAATTTACATTTCACACTATATAACACTTACACAATTTTTATCTCATACTAATAAACTGATTAATTAACTACATAATACTAAAATAAAATTATCACAAAGATATTTCAATAACTAACTTAACTTATGAATAATACTGATTTCACAAGTTTTATATCTCATATTTATATGATTTTAAAACTAATAGATTTTTAAAAAACTGTAATAATTATGGTACTTCATTCATAATTTGACCCAAAAAAGAAATACATTTTAGCTTATAATTGCAAGAATGCAAAATCAAAAAATCTTACTAAATCTACGTTCTCCTCCTGTGAGATAAAAATTCCACTTTGTATTTTAATCCAAATTTTATTTTGAGAATGTAATGATTATTACCTTATTCATAAAATATTTCATGTTTAATGCATGAAAGGAATAAGTACGTCTAATAGTTTTAAAATATTATATATTGACTTGATTTAGTACTTAAGTTATAAAAAAAACGTCGGAAGTGTCAAAACGGATAATCCAGTTTGACCTGATCCAACTCGACCTATCATGGGTTGGTTTCTTTGTGAGTCAACCTAATCCGACTCATTTATTAGTGAGTCGAAAAAATTTGAATCTGACTCGACCCACCACGAGTTTGTGGGTTAAATGAGTTGTCTCATTAGTTCACTTAACTTTTTTGACCCTCTTCTTCTGACATTCTTATAATATGTTACTTTGGTCGATCAAATTGAAACAGTAATAATTAGTTCAATTGATATAAAAAAACTAAAAAAACTGAAGAATCTAAATTATTAAGTAGCATGTGTTTATTTTGTATTTATTAATATAAAAAAATTAAAAAATCTTAGTTATCATAAGTAACATGTGTTTATTTTGAAATAATTAGTATAAAAAAACTAAAAAAATTTAGTTACATAAAGGATGTTTTTTATATAAGATGTTTAAATATTGTAAAAATATTGTACATATAAGATGTTTAAATATTGTAAAAATAGCCTAAATAAAGGTTGTGCATTTTAAATAATTAATTTAATTAATTTGATTTCAATAAAAAATAGGATTTGAATAACTAATTTAATTAATTTGATTTAATTAAAAAAATAGGTGGGTTGGTGAGTCAATCCAACCTACCACGGGTTTAACCCGTATGAGTCGGGTTCTTAGTAAACTGGGTCAAAATTGGCTCACATCAAAATTTTCACATTTTTTTCAATCCAATCCGACTCAAACTCGTGGTGAGCCGGATTGACTTACGGATTTCAACCCATTTTAACGGCACTTAAAAAACACTATATCTTTTATCATATTTTGTATTAGTGTTTGTTCGTAAAGTAAATTTAAAACGAAAAAAAATAAATAAACAGGTATAGGATTTTAAAAATATAAAGCATATTTGAAAAAAATAATGTAAAAGAGATAATGAAGACATATAATCATTTCTTTGCTTTTCTTTAGATAGTATTTGAAAGTGCGTATCATATATTTCTAAACTCTAGTGTTAATATGGATTAATAATATTCATTGTCAAAAACAATAATGAACTCTCAGAAATAATAAGATATACAAAATATTATTTTTCTCTTACATAATTTATTTAATATAAAAATGATTTTATTTAATATTTATATTAAAAATTACATAAAAATATTTTAATGGCATTTTTTAAAAAATTAATTTTAAAATTAACTTAATTTTCAACTTAGAAGATAGGATTTATACTTATTATATAGCACAACAAATCTAATAAATATCAAATTTTATTAAAATAAATTTTGGTTTACTCTAATATTATCTTAATAATTAAGCTTTAAACTTAACTTAATATAGTATTTTTATATATAAATTTTATTTTTAATAACACAATAAAAAATAATAATATATAATCTGACTCACATTATAAAAATATTATAATACATTAAATAATTTAGAGATTATTTTTTACCTTAACCAAACTACAAGCTTACAATATCCTCCTTTCACACATGACCTTCTCACACATTGGGACTCAGCAAGTATAATTAGCAGTGACAGAGGAGATACCTAGAAAAAAAAAAGAATTCAATAAGAACTACAGAAGAGAATGTAAGAGCAATAAAGCTTCTTCTAAGCTTCCCTTGGCCTAATATAGTCTCAGGCCATATTCTCGCTCCATATCTTTTCTTTATCTACGAAATATCTTTCCTTGTCTCAATTCTCAACTTCACCCATAGCACAAGGTCTCGTCCAACGAGCTCAATCGTCTAACAAGCTCAATCTTGCATGTATGTCAATCATCATCTAAAAGCAACTCGTTTCGATATGTCATCTTCCATTTTTCACTGTACTAATTCTCTTCAAACTAAAACGATTTGAGTTGTCGTAACTTTGGACCTATTTCCTTTTCTTCTCAAAGACTTGTGAATAAAAACTCTTATGTTGTTCACATCGAACACTATGCTCAGTACGAGCCAGAACCAACAAGCGAGACATCTATCTATTTCTACCCTCTCGAAAGGAAAAAGAGAAACACTCTAGTCTCAGTCCCTTCTACTGCCCATCATAGAAGAAAAGACTCATCTATTCTACTGCCTTTTAGAAATGAAGAGATTCGCCTTTCTACCCTCTCACAAGAGAAAAGATACAATCCATATTTAACAAAGTATAACAAGAAAACCTAATTAATGACAACCATCACCACACCTCATGGTTAATACAACATGACATTCACACTAATACTAGATACTGGTAATGAAAATTATTTACAACAACATTTCATCCCTTGAGGTGAAATCCTAAAAATCACATATCACACTCCTATATCTTAACAATTTAGAAATCTCACGAATAACCAACGAAAACTTGCGTAATCTCTATACCAACCAACATCTTGTGAATGAAAATATATTGCACAGGAAGATTCAATCCCTTCTCGCTCGGTCAATTGGACCACATACTTTCAGACTTGTCAGGATCCAATGACTTTTCATTATAAAAATAAAATAAAAATAAATAAAATATTGAAGCATTTACTTTATTTTGTTTAACGCATATTTTTGTAGTGAAAATATCTTGCATAGAAAGATTCAATCCCTTCCCGCTCGATCAGTTGACCCATCACCTATGTTCAACCTTGTCAAGATCTAATGACTTTTCATTATAAAAATAGATTATAAAACATTGAAGCATTTACTTTATTTTGTTTAATGCATATTTTCGTGAGTGAAAATATCTTGCACAAGAAGGTTTACTCCCTCCCCACTCGGTCAATTGGACTACCTACGTTCAGCCTTGTCAGGTTCCAATGGCTTGGCTCTCGAGCGAGCATCAACTAGGCACCTCTACCCTCGTTCAATGTATCTCAAACAGTGCCTATTTATATTATCATAGTCAATGTCCTCATATAATTTGTAGGTCACAAGGCAGTAAAGCACCTACAACATACTGGTGACACATCCAAATATGGATTTATCACTCTTGGTCTTCAAATGTTCAACCGAAGACTGAACGGTCTCGCTTGCCTGGTCATTCGACCTTATAACCTAAACTATTTTGATATTAATTTGATTGGCTACATTTTTCTGACCATTCAAATTCGAATTGTTATTTTCTCTTCAATGTAGATGAAAGGACTCTACATACAAACCACTTAGCAAAATGAAGCTTGCTTCTCGGTGAGGAACACTTTTGTAGCTCTCACCAAAGCCTCTTTGACCTAGGGAATGCTTTTGTAGCTCCTAGTTTCCGCCACTCAGTGAGGAACACTTTTGTAGTTCTCACCAAAGCCTCTTCGACCTAGGGAACACTTTTGTAGCACCCAGCGTTCTCTGTTCTGTGAGGAACACTTTCGTAGCTCTCACCGAAGCCTTTTCGACTTAGGAAACACTTTCGTAGCTCCTAGCGTCTACTGCTCGGTGAGGAAGGCTTTTGTAGCTCTCACTGAAGCCTCTTCGACCTAGGGAACGCTTTCGTAGCTTCTAGTGTCTGTCGCTCGATGGGAATGCTTTCATAGCTCTCACTGAAGCCTCTTCGACCTAGGGAATGCTTTTGTAGCTCCTAGCGTCTACCACTCAGTGAGGAACGCTTTTTTAGTTCTCATCGAAGCCTCTTTGACCTAAGGAATGCTTTTGTAGCTCCTAGTGTCCGCCGCTCGGTGAACGCTTTCGTAGCTCTCACCAAAGCCTCTTCTGCTTAGGGAATGATTCCAAGTGAACTCCTAGCGTCTGTCGCTCGGTGTAGAGAAGAATGAGACTTAAAACGCATTGAAAATAGGCTTCCTAATACAACATCAGTGGCCTCTCTTAAGCTCATAATAGTCCCTGCTCACCGATCAGAGTAAATGGTCATTTATGGGCAATTAGCAGGTATTAATGGCTAAATAATGGATCATATTGCCTTTCGCTTTACAAATATACGACATTAATGGTTTTATTGTCGTGTCAAATATGAATATACAACATTAATGGTTTGATTGTCGTATCAAATATAAATATACGACATTAATGGTTTTATTATTGTATCAAATATGAATATACGGTGTTAATTGTTAATTAATGTGCTTGATTGCTATAAACCCTATAAATGTAAAATTAATGTCCAAATAAAAACACATTTCTTTATTCTAGTAAAATAGAGATTTCTTTATGAAACATATTTGACTTGAGTGCTCAAGTGTCATCTCCAGATCAACAATCGATTGATGTGGATTATATTCTTGAAAATTATTAGACAATTATAATAGAACAAGAAACAACGATCTACCCTCAATCTTTTCAACCAAAACTTGAACAGAAACGAATGATAACAAAGCTTTCGCTTTAAAGAAAGGTGGAGAGACCATTTATTTAAACATCACATGTGGTTGACTTTTAACGTGGGAAGGAACAATTTTCATACCACATCCGTTATGGCGCGAAGGACTTATTTTAAAATAGTAATTTTATACATAAATTTCATTTTTAATGATACAATAACACTAAATATATAATTTCAAAGCGAACGGTAATATATTAAATAACTTAGAGATTATTTTTCACATTATAATAGTTTTTTTAAAGTTAAAAGTAAAATTATTTATTCAAGAACTTGTAAATGAAAACATTATAATTTAAAGTTTTTTATTAAGTAAAAATGAAAAAATTAAGAAATTAAGAAATATATATATATATATATATATATATATATATATATATATATATATATATATATAAACTCACAAAACATTTGAATATGTCATATATCTTATGTCTACAATTCATATTTATACGTAAAATGGAATGAAATAGGAATTTTTGTTTCTTAAAAATGGTTAAAAGTTTTACTTTTCACATAAAAATAAGAAAATTAAATGATATAAAAAAAATCAATAACATTGAATTCTGAGGTTTTGAATTGAAAGTAATATTAGATTTTTATGTATATATCCAATATTTTAGAGATTATGTATCTTCGAAAATAATTTTAAAGGCGTATGATTTATCTTGGTAAATCTTCCAATAAAAGTTTCCAAAGCAAAAATGAGCTGAAGGTATATTTTGCAAACATAAAATGTTAGGTTATATTGAATAAAAATGAGTATAGGTATAATAATCTAAAAAATTAACTAAGAGACAATTTTTGTATTTTAACTATTACATATTATTACTTATTTGAAAATAAAACAAATGGAAGGTATAATAAAGGAAAATATTTTTTTAATTTTTTTTAATAATTTTTTATAATAGATAATTTTGATTAATCCGTTTTATATATGCCAAACAATAAAATAATAACACTAAAAAAATAGTTAACATCCATTTAATAAATTCAAATTTCTTTCAAACAGTGGGAAAAGTGCATTGGTTAGAATTCTTCCTCTCTAAGTCAAACAAAAATTTACTTTCATTTCATTAATTTGTGACTTTGAGACCGTAATTAATGCGTGCTTAATATTTTCTTTTACAAAATAACAAAGTTAATTAGATAGTATAAAACAGTTTCCTCCATTCTGGAGTTATGCCCTTTTTTTCAGATAAAAATACATAAAAACGTTCCATGTATCTGTGTTTACATTAATGCACTATAAACACAAGAAGACGTAACTGTTTTTTAAGCTTTGCAAAACGGAACTATTAAAATAAAATAATAAAGAACAATTTTACCCCCATTAAGAAACAAATAAAATGATTTTATGAAAAAAAAAATACGTTATCTATTTATTTATAATAAAATAATTTCTACAATTAATGTTATTAATCACAAACTATCCTACATGAAAAATTGTATTTTTGTAATAATTATCTTTTGTTGACTATTATATTTCCTTCAAACATATTGAATCTGAAAGTCTGTTGATTTAATAATAATGTTATGTATTTACAATAAAAGAAATTCTTTTATGTCATAATAAATAGAATAGAAATTCGCATTTTATGTCATAATAAATACATGACTATAAGTTAAATAATGATTAAATAGAAAAGAAAGATATAACTATTACAAAAACATAGATAAATGAAAGTTTAAGAATATCTTTCAATTAAAAAATATTATTGAACTCACTATTTATGTGATAAATTTACTATTTTAATTAATGCTAGTTATTTCAATAGTCATAACTTAAATTATTTATAACAGTTATATATAATTAGTCAAAAAAGAAAAACCTTTACGTTACACAAATATACATCAAATAAACTATTTATAAATCTAAATTCTTTATATTTTAATTTGTACATTCATGCACATGCTTATTGACTAATTCTCTTTATCAAATCAAATTTTTAGACAAATTGAAGATCCAAAGTTCATGAGAATCAAAAACACACTTCACAAATCTGACTAAAATTTTTCTCATAAAGTTACTTATGAATATTAAATAAATATTCTTCTTTCTCTCATTACAAATCCTAATTATTCTCTATGTCTATAAAGTTTGGATTCTTGAGTGCCCAGTCTTTAAATTATATTAATAAATACTGATCTTAATATTTTAAAACATTAAAAATTAGTATCCATATATAGAAAAATAATACCAAAAATTCAACGCGGAATTTCAACATATACCAAAATAATAAATAAGAATCATATATATATATATATATATATATATATATATATATATATATATATATATATATATATATATATATATATATTTTGAGAGATATTTAAAACATTAAAATTAATATTTTTTTTAAATAATAAATAAAAGATGTGTTCAATATGCTTTTAGTCTCTATATTTTGGAGTAATTTTGGTTTTAATCCCTCTCTCAAATTAAGGTACAATTTAGTCATTCAACTTTATAAAACTCTGTTTTGATAGAGCAAATAAAGTTAAAAATATTTAGTAAAAATGACTAAAACCAGAATTTTCTAAAGTTGAAGGACTAAATTGTACTTTAGTTTGAAAGAGAGACTAAAATCAAAATCGTCTCAAAGTATAGATACTAAAATGATATTTAATCCATAAAAGATTTATGTGTGTAAACTTTGATTTTATATCATAATAAAAATATTTTTTTTTAACATAATGATAATTTGTTCTAAATACTAAAATCCCAATGTTCTTTGAACCATCGACTTCTACAAACCTAGTTTGAGGATATCTCTTGATTATCCTGATTTTCTACCCTTCTCATTTCATATACCTGTTATATGTAAAAAACAAAACTTGTGGGTTGTCACTTTTTTTTTATTTTCTCTCTAATTTTCCTAAGCCAATGTTCCCCTTGCTTCCAAATACAAACAAAAAGCAAGCCAGCTTTGAAACCTGTGTTCAAAACAAACACATCATGGACCAGAACATCACAGTTCCAAGAATTCATGCATTCTCATCACCACCTTCTCCTCCCTTGTCTTCCTGCATCATTGCCCTTTCCATAGCCACACTGATTTTCA
The DNA here is from genome assembly GCF_000741045.1 of Vigna radiata var. radiata. NCBI lineage: Eukaryota > Viridiplantae > Streptophyta > Magnoliopsida > Fabales > Fabaceae > Vigna > Vigna radiata. The sequence goes on along the minus strand of NC_028352.1, from coordinate 17,549,036 downwards.
TGTTCTTCTACGTTTTCTCACCCATTTTTTCAGCAGCCATTCTTTTAGCCCTTTGCATCATCGCCCTCCTCTTTTGCACCTTCACGCAGGATCAAACATTCGCCTTTCACGCACACACTACTCCACCCAAAAACCAGAGGCTGGTCAAAATTTTCAATAACCTTTTCTGGGTCGTTGAAGAGAAAAGAAGTGGCAAAACGCAACAAGTAATGAAGCTGCTTGGATCTATCGTATGCTTCCAAAACCAACCATTTCTGTCAGGTGAACAGAATTCATTAAATGAAACATTGTTTTTTGTTTTTTTTTTATCTATGCCTAAATATTAGGAAAATGAACAAATCAAAAGTATATAAGTCTTTAAAAATCACGACGATTTCAACTCTAAATTTGAAGTGATTTCTAAAGATAGATTTCTGTACACACTAAAATGGTTAAACTGTCATGATTTTTGAAGACTTGTACCTGACTAGTGATAATTTTTTTGCTTCTCTATTTTCGTAATATCGAAACAAATTTGTCTGAGTTGAAAATTGTTATAAAAACTGTTTATGTATATACAAACAAAATTGTGTATGTGAGGAACAGTATGATATAAAGCAAAACATCTGTGTAAAATTGTGCAGAAGGTGTTAATAATTACTGATGTTGTTGTTGGGTTTTGGATTTCTGTTGTAGGGAGTGAATGTGCAATTTGCTTAGAAGAGTTGAAGAATGGAGAAGAGTGTGTTGTGTTTTCAGTTTGTGGACACATCTTTCATTTTGATTGTATCAAACACTGGTTAGAGGAAAAACCGACTTGTCCAAATTGTCGTCACTGTGTGGCATCATCAGCCACCATGATGAAAACAACAAGCATGGAGTTCTTGGAGAATTTAGTTGAGTGATTGGCATTTTTTAGAACATTTTTTTCTTCTGGAATCTCAGTAAAAATTAGTGATTGTGTCCATTGATTGCACAGATTGAAACTATAAAATTCCTTCTTTTCCTGTTGATTCATATTAAATTTTTTTGTCAATTTGTTTAAAATTATTTTATTTTTAAAAAAATATTATTTTATTAGCATTGGATAAGTATGGAATACAAAATGAAGTATTTGTATCATCACCCAATTTAATTTATATTGCTATAATGTTTTTCCTTATGGAGAATTTAACTTAGATATATAAACAAAAAAAAAATCAAATTTTGTAATCTTCATATTAAGAATGGCCAACTTTATTAGGTAGTTTTAAAAATGTTTAAATGCTTAAGGAATGTTTGTTTGGCTTAATTACATTTTCTAAGTTTAATGAAATTTCTCAAATTTTAAAATTGCAATAATATAATTTTTTTGTCTACTTAAATCGATATCATTAATTTTATTAATTTGTAATATAAATTGTATTATGCATGAATTAAAAAATGTCTTTTTTATTTAATAATTTTTTATCTAATTAGGTAGATAATGGTAACCTTACATTTTTAAATTAGACGAATTAATTTATATGTAAAATTCTATTTTAATAATATAAAATTATCAAAATAAAACATCACAAAGGTGATAATAAAACAAGTAGGTAAAATAACCTATTACAAAGAAAAGATCTACACATGTAAAACCATTTATAGCTAGTTAAAAAAAGAACCACTATAGTCATACTCTAGACCTAGACTTGGTCATTTGGATATGGTATAAATGTCAAGCCGTAATGGGTTCTACACTTGTGAAATGGAACAACTAACCTACTCAAACTACCGCATAAGGTTAGTTTGTTAAAACGTCATTTGTCAAATGGAGAAAGGCTCTCAGGCTAAGATCTCCTACTACCCTCATGACATGACACACCTCTCTCTATTTGAGCACGAATAATCATTAGAGTGTCAAAATAATCACATATGAAAACTTCTTACATTTAAACCAACAACACTTCTTACAAACACAAAGAATTCTCCTTAGAATTCTTACTATCTTAAATCCAAACCATCCTGTATTCCCAACCATTTTACTGAGTATCAAGAATTCATCACACCATATATAAATCCAATTAAAGAAGAGAAATAGAAAACAAGACAACCCAACAAATTCATCTCACTCACCCAGCGGACACATCCCATTCGCCCAGCGAGAGCCCAAACGGGGAGCCCCTCCAGCCTAGCTAGGGAACTCGCCCAATGAGAGCCCAAACAGGGAGCCCCTGCAACCCAGCTAAGGAGCTCGCTCAGCCCCTAAACATCACTGCCAAAAACTCGCCCAGTGAGCAGTCTCCATTTGCCCAGCGAGAGCCAAAACAACAAGCTTCACAAGCCTAGCGAACTGGCTCCCCTAGCCACTAAAACTCACTTCCAGATCTCCCATATACTTGTCTAGCAAGCCCCTTTGCTCCCTTAGCCACTCTACATATTTCTACAACATTTAAACTGCAAAATTTGCACCTCTAAACCTCTCATGACATATCCTAAACATTTTTACCAACTTCTAACACTCATAGATCGAATTCTAAACTATAATTGACCTAACTGAAAGTATATAAAACAATCTAAACTCGTTTTGAATTGCTTTACCACAAGATTCCAACTTAAAAAAACTAAAACCTCTCTTTATGGACTCCAATTCAATTATATAACTTTTAGCTCATAACCAAACCTTTTAGGGGTCTGAACAAGTCAAAAGTGACTCAAATTGAAACCTCAAACACCAAACCTATCTGAATCCTACAAAATCAAAATCAAGCCTAAAAACCTTCCTAAAACATCCTTTTGACTCATTCTCACTTCTATCTTAGATTTTTATCAACTCAAGCTATCAACAAGTTCTAATTAACCCTACAAAATGTCCCACATTATTGTTTAACCCTTTAGACCCTTACTTCTGAAAATCACCTATCAAAACATCACTTTTTAGACCAAATTAGTTCATGTCTCATTCCATATCATTCTTTTCAACATATAGCCAATTCATCACCAACAATTTCACAACAACATTCAAGTTAAATATCACATCAAATCAGAATTACTCAACCAAATTCAATTAATAAAACACACTTCATAATAAAAAAACTCAGTTCAAGCATACAATTCAACATACATTTAACTCACATTCTAATAAGTATAATTTCGTACTTCAGAATTGATAATAAAATAAAGCACTGGCTTCCTTTACCTTTTAGAACACTAACCTCTCTTGAGAACCCTATTTTGTTCATACAGTTCAAGGAACTCTATATGTACCTATAGACAACATAAACACGATCAACAAATAGTCTTATAGAAGACTCAGACATTACATGCTAAATAAGCGGGCCCACATGCAAAAAAAGAAAGAAAAAACCAGAGAAAAAGTGTCAAAACTTAACTTACTCAAACAGAGAAACTGATAAGTCTGAATTGAAGANCTCACCGCTAGGATCACTCATACGGTTTCAATTCTTCAATCAGATGAGTAGAGAAGAAGAACTCCTAGAGAGAAGTCAGAAAACTCTAGAAAAGTGATTTCTATAGAGACGACGTGTTTAAAAATAATAAAACTCGTTTAAAAAAAAACTATTTATATTTAAACCTTTTAATATTAAAATAATCGAGTCTCACTATTTTTAAACCACTATAATTTCTAAAACATAATATTCTTAGTCTTTACCATATATTTTATTAAAAATAAATGACAACAACCTTAAACTTTAAAATTCTAAATATGATAACCTTCATCCATATATATATATATATATATATAAATTTAGAGTAAATTATAGTGATTTTGAAAACTAATACTCGTACAATTGTCTTTATTATTTTGAGATGTATGTAATGATTAATTTATTACAAAATTATAAGCTTGAAAATTATGCTGTAATGGAATTTTAGAAATTGTTGACGGTAGAAACTATGAATAATTTAATTATTTACAAGTAAAAAAATTTAATTTTGAAAATTGGAAGTTTATAGTTTTATTAATTTTAAAATAGGTTTAATTATTTCGAAAGAGTTCAATTGGGTCCCTATTTATAAAAAATTGAATCAATAAAGTCTTTGCTATTAAATTATGTGTACGACGTTAAAAATGTTGCCTGATGGCTAGGTGAGGTGACATCTCATAAGCACGTGGCAAATAGGTGGACTTAAATAATTTTTTAATTTAAAATAGTTTAAAAAAGTCTCTGCCACATCACCACCCTGACACGTCATCATCACCATCTCCAGACAAATCCTAATTTCTCTCCAAGAAACCCTAGCCGTTGCACCATCCAGCGTCGTCACCGTCGTCACCGCCATCCTCGCCAGCAGCTGTCCTTTCCAACGCATCATGCACCACCACCAAAGCGTCTTCTCCCTTCTGTTGCACCTCCATCACCTTCGCATCTCACCGGACCTGTCAATCATTCCCAGAAAACAGAACCCAAAATCCAAATCGCGAAGTCCTCTATTGATGCAAGCTGCAGCAACACCACCATGGAAATTGCAAGCCATCGCAATTCGACCTTCGTTCTCGTGCCACCACCCAACACGATCCCTTGCTATGCTGCGACCACCAATCTTCACCATTTTCAACCTCGCACAAGCCAAATTGTCGTCGTGCCAGCAGCACTGTCGTCCAATCTCCACCACAGAATCGTCCACCATACGCCGCTGTTGCAGATCACGAATCGCCACTCTTCTCCACCACTAATTGTGTCGCTGCTTGCCTTCACCTACAACCACAATCAAACCTGCAATCAAACCAGAAGCCAAGTTCAAGCGTCGTCGCCGCCGTCGCACCATCTACAACGATAAGATCACCTTCTTCACCATCAAAAACCAGAAAACCACAAACAGATCTGTAGAAAACCAAGATCTGACCACACCCTCAATGTTGGAGCTGCTGTAGATTGTAAACATCTTCTTCCACCTCGCGTAGCTCCAATCGCGCGAATCGCCTGTAGAAACAATGTATCAAATCACAAGGTCAACTTCCTTCAAGCCAAAATCTCAATCGCGATCCTCCATCCTTCCTTGAAAGCAGCTCACGACACAGGCACAAAATTCTCACTCATGACGGCGCAGGAAGCCTTCCCCCTTCCCTCTAATCTGAAACCCTAATTTTGGGTGGGGAAGGGGCTGACACGTGGCAAGGCCTCATTGGCCAACACATGGAGCCTGCATGAACTAACGAACCACTCCAAATGCAAAGGATATATTTGACCTTGTAATATTGAGATAAATCATTTTTTCAACCAGCCTCCTATACCTCTCTCAATCTGAGAATAATTCACCGTCTTCTGTCCTTAATTTCTGGTTTAGGTCCATGAGACTGTCTACTGGTCTGCAATCAATAATGTTTGTTTCTTGTAATATATCAAGATCATACTTCATTTGGGAGATTACAACTCCATCTTTTGATTGTGCTACTTCAATGCCTAAGAAGTATTTGAGACTTCCAAGATCCTTGGTTTTTAAATGTCTACTCAAGTACTCTTTCAATTAAGATATTCTAACAGCATCATTTCCTGTAATGACAATATCATCAACATATACTATTAAGTAAACATATTTCCCAAGACAAGAATGATAGTAAAAAACTGAATGATCTGCTTTACTACGTTTTAGCCCAAATTTTTTAACAATGGAGTTAAACTTTACAAACCAAGCACGTTGTGATTGCTTAAGGTCATATAGAGATCGATGCAGTTTGCATACCATATCATACTCCCCATGAGCAACAAACCCATGAGGTTGCTCCATATAAACTTCTTCCTCTAGATCACCATGTAGGAAGGTGCTCTTGATATCCAATTGATGAAGTGGCCAGGGACGAATGACTGCCACGGCAAAGAAGAGCAAATATTATACATCTTGGCTATAGGAGAGAAAGTGTCATAATAATCAAGACCATAAACCTTAGTGTCACTAGTGCAGCGAGGGGATTTTACCGCGGTTATTTTTCACTATACGTCGCGGCTTTAACTGCAACAAGTCGGGCTTTGAGCCGATCAATTTCACCATCAGGGTCGACTTTAACTGCATACACCAAACGACAACCAAAACGCATTTTTGCCCGAGGGAAGGGGCACTAAATCCCAAGTATTATTGTGGTCAAGAGCCTGTATTTTTGCAATCATATCTTGTCGCCATTCAGGATGATCAAATGCTTCTTTCACATTATTGGGTATAACAACAGAACATATTGAGGATAAAAAAGAAAAATAAGGGGGGCGACAATTGATGATAGCTAAAAAAAATTATAAAAGGGATGAGGGTTTCAAGTGGAGCAAGTAACTTTTTTTAGGGCAATAGGCCATGTTGAATCATTTTCACTAGGAGACATGGGAGGAGGTGAAGAGGGAGAAAAATCTGAAGTAGGAGATTCACCATTCTCTTAGGGAGGTGGACTATCCATTGAGGCCCTGTGTGGGATGATCTCAGTATGTGGAAAAACGGGTGCAGGAGGATTATGATCAAGACTTGGAATGATAGAGACAATGGAGCTATTTGACTCAACCACTAGAATAGAAAGAACCTACTAGAGGATAGAAACATCCTGAACACATAGAGAGAAGTAAGGAGTATGTTCAAAGAATGTGACGTTGGTAGACATGTAATACTTCTTAGTTTCAGGAAAGTAACACCAATATCCTTTTTGAAGTCGAGAATAGCCTAAGAAGATACATTTGAGAGCGTGAGCTGAGAGTTTGTCTAGACCTGAAGACATGTCATGAACAAAACATATATAGCCAAACACTTGGGGAGATGTATGAAAGAGAGGATCATTAGGAAACAGAATGGAGAAAGGGATTTTATTATCAAGAGAGGAGGAGGACATCCTATTAATAAGATAACATGCAGTTAAGATGGCATCCCCTAGTGATGGACAGAAATATGGGTACCAAGCAAAAGGGTACGGGCAGTTTCAACCAAGTGTATATTTTTTTGTTTTGTTATACCATTTTGTTGCGGTGTATAAGGATAAGTAGAGTGATATAAGATACCATGGGAACTCAAGATGGCATAAAAAGAGGATGAGAAATACTCTTTTGAAATATCACTTCTTAATATTTTGATTACTTTACCAAATTGATTCTTGATTTTATTCAAAAAGGATATAAAGATAGCTAAAAATTCAAAACAATTTTTCATAAGATAAAACCAAGTGCATCTTGAATATTCATCAATAAAGGTAACAAAATATCTAAAACCAAAGGAGGAGATACGACTAGGTCCCCATATATCAGAATGGATGATGGAAAAACTAGGATTACATATTGCTTGAGACCCTTTAGGAAAGGAATATCTAACATGTTTTCCTAATTAACATGACCCACATTCTAAGGTATGGAGACCACTAAGTTTAGGTCACATCTTTTCTAATTTGGACAAATGTAGATGGCCAAGTCGACCATGTAGCTCTTTAGGATTAGGAACAGCAACACATGACACCCTTGGATGAGATCCAAATTGGTACAATCTGCCAGCTTCATATCCTTATCCAATCTGTCTCCCCGAACCACGCTCCTGTATAACAAAAGATTTATGATCAAAGGTTATTGAACAATTTAACATTTTGGCCAACTGGCTTAAGGAAATTAAATTAAAAAGACAATTAGGGACAAAAAGGACAAAGTTAAGATTGAGGGAGAGAGACAAGGAAACATGATTAACTCCTTTGGAGGAAGTTTTAGATCCATTTGTAAGGGTTATGAAATGAGGTTTTTATCGAAAGAAAATAGATGAGAATAAAGAGCTATTACCAAAAATGTGATTAGAAGCACCTGAGTCAATTACTAATGAATTTTGACCTTCCATGGATTGAGAAATCCAGGTTGTTGATGTACTGGGAGATTGAGATGGCTATGTCAAACAATTAGACTTTAACCTTAAATACTCTTGATATTTATCCTCGGTGAACTTAGAGGTGGGAGTTTTAGTCTTCGAAGTTTTTCCATTTAGCTTCTCGAAGGTAATTAATGGACTTCTAGAGAAGGAAAAGTTACTATCAGACACCATCTCTGAAGAAGATGAACCGCACCAGTGAGGAAAAAGAAAACCCTAAGGGTTTAGATGGACGAAATTGTGACAGTGGTCGGTGCGGACGGTAGTGGCCAGTGATGGCGGACGATGGCCGGTGATGGACAACGGTGACCGACGATATAATCATGATTATATCATGATAAATAGGTAACCCTAGACACAATATAATCATGATAAATAGGGTAACCCTTGACACAATATATCATGATAAATATGGTAAATATCCTAACACATACATTTAACAACGACACATCAAATTCTTCATTAGCCCCTTCATCAAGAAATTCTTCATTATTCACATAATACAAGACTCACCTCTACGGCAACAACACCCCCTAGGTGTATGTATCAACCCCTCCAGTAACCTCCGTCGTGATGGTCGAAGCCCTCCTCACGCAGCAAGAGCCCCTTCGTCATAGAGCCCCTAGATTGGCCTCGTTGCAATAGTGCAAGCCTTGTGTTAGCAAAATGACGAAGATGAAGTTTTGATGATGCCCAAATCAAGTCAAGATATATCAAGATTCATGAAGATCCTTTGAAGACTTATTTTTGTTATTAAAAGCTTTTGTAATAATTGTAGTTTATTGTTTAGGACTTAGATTTTCATTGGTTTTGATTCCATGTACTTTCATACATTGTAATTAGTGTTAAGAGTCAAAATCACATTGTTTTAATCGATTAAAACTAGTATTAATCGATTAAAACGAGTAAAAGTTGAAAACTCAACTAATATAGAAATAATCGATTAATACTTAATTTAATCGATTAGTTAATCGATTAAAATCAGGAATAATCGATTAATACTAGCCGTTGGAGGTTTCAGATTTGAAAAACTAGCTGTTGCACTTAATTTAATCGATTAACAGTAATATTAATCGATTAAAAGCGTTAAATGGCCAGTTTCGTAGAATGGAAGAGTATTTGCTTGAGTCTATATATAGGCTCTCTTTATCCATCAACAGCAACTCTTCCCTTGTGCTAAAACACTCAGAACTCTTTGAGAAGTGTGTGCTCTTGCTCAGCTAAGGAAACTCTTGTCTGTGGTGTTGGTACATTGCTACTACGGTGACGGAGGAATAGCTGGTTCATCCTTGGTGCGTCTAAGGAGGTGTGTGGAAGAGGATCATCCTTCGTGAAGTATTCGGAGGAGGTGTTTCATCCTTCGTGAAGTATTCAGAGGAAGTGGTTCATCCTTTGTGAAGATTCAAAGGAGGTGTAGTTTCATCTCTTGTGGTATCAAGAAAGGTGGTTTCTAAACTTTTACAAATTGTTTCTTTGTGAATGTAGTTTGTAATTGTTTTGTGCTTACTGAACTGTTTTATCTTGATTTGAGATAAGCGACTGGACGTAGGATTGGTAAGATCCGAACCAGTATAAAAATTATTTGTGGAAATTTCTCTCAACCTTACTCTTTTATTTATATTTATTATTTGCGTAGTAAGTAAAATTGAGTAGAAATTAAAAGGCACACGTTTGTATTAAAAACCCTCTTGGTTTGTTATTCCACGCTAACAATTCCGCTACAGCCACTCTGACACCTTGGTCACGCCACCACAACACCCTCGTCACAATGTGACAACAACCTCGTCAAGAAACCCCTTCAAATAACACCCTCGCAATAATGTAATCCCTCACGTCTACCATCACCCTCCTCACCGACACTTTCCTTCCACAACAGAAACCTACCTACACAACAATTGAAGGTAAATGTGTACTCCCAAAAGCGGAGAATGGCAGAAAGACAATGGACAACTACGAAAGAGTGTAAACAATGGTTAGGGTTGAGGGTTCTGAACGAGAAAGGAAGATTAGGGGAAAGAACTTTTCACTTTGAGGAAAGCTTTCGGAAAAACAGAATTTAGAAGAATGGGAGAAGAGAGTCCCAAATTCTAATTTCATTAAGTAGATGTTTATACTAACAATCATATTTCTTCAGTAAAGTCATTACATCATTACCAATGAACATAGACCGTCGATAATTAACCACTGACATGATTATTAGTAAATTCATCGATAAATCAGTTTTACTGACAAATTTACATTCCGTTACTAATAATCCTTGGTAATTATCCTTTTCCTCCTGTAATGCTAATTTCTCATGAAAGGAAGTAATGTTACGACTTGTACCATATATCAATAACCCTTGGCAATATAGCATCTCCTGTAGGAAAATAAAGGAACTTCAATCATGCACCACGATTATAATGATTGAAAGATGAAAAAAAAATGCTTGGTATAAGGAAATATTAGTTGACTGCATTGCAATGCATAATAAGAAAACACGATTCATCGCAACCCATAGTAAATGGTATATTCACTGTAACAAGAAAAATCAACGTGATAAAAAAAAATAATAATAATACACTAGCATTCAATAACAGTTCTCGAAACGACGATCACCAAAGTGGCTAATATTCCATCATCACATCACATCACTGCAACGTGCACACCATGGTCCCCACAACGTTAGAACATAATATAGAAATCACACACAACAGAAAAATAATCCGGAATAGAGAAACAACGTGGGTTCCTTACCATCAATAGAATTAATATAAAATACAACTAAATCGATACTTCCTTTTACGTTGGTTTCTCACCCATATATATATAAACCAACACACTATCATATTTATCTTGTTAAACACATGCATCACATTTTTTTTATAAATATTAATACACACCCCAAGTATACACAAAATAAAATAATGACAAAAATTGTGTTATTATTCAAACAAATGAACTTTATGACTTATTATTCACATTGTCATCTTTATTTTGTGTTATGTTAATATTTTTCTTCAAATTAAATATTAGAATGGTCTCTCTCTCTTTTCTCATAAATTGGTATGGAGAGCTTTGATTCTTGGTATCCTGTAAATTTTTCTTATAATTTCATTTTTGTTTTTATTTTTGCACATATGGGAGGTTTCATTGCTACTCCTCAACTAAATGCATATCATAGATTAATTGTTTATATGTTTCACAAATGGGAAAGAAATTAAAAAATAATTTTTGAAGAGAGACGAAAGAAAAAAAAAAACAAACGCAAAGGTATAGAGATGAAACGAAGAAGACATCCTATGATTGGAAAAAGGTATATCATGTTTCTCTTAAAGGCAGTAATACTTATGACATTTCATTACAAACATCCTTAAAGAAGAATGGAGTTTTGTGTTTAGTGAAGTCTGAAATGAACCACTGTCATTATTGTCAGTTTTCTTTCTCTGGATTGATTCCAAGAAATGACTGAACCAACTTCTACATGTTTAATATGTAAACCCTAAACAAAGAAATGTAAACAATGAGCACAAATGTCAACTATATAAACACACACATATAAAGAAAAACTATTTCAAATTTGAATTTTGAAAGAACCTATTTTCAATCTGCACAAAAAGGAGAAAATAAGAAAGGGTAAACATAAAACTATTTAGAATGACTCAAAAACAAAATAGCAGTACATTTTTACCAAATAAATGTCTGAAATCTGAGAGAAAAGAGAGACACAAAGAAACTCTAATTTTGAAGTTTAAATTGAAACAAAGATGAGGCAGAAAGAAATCCCAATTTTTAAGTTTAAATTTGAATTATGAGACAACAAAGTCTCAGCCTATGTGACCGAAAAAGAAATCCACATATGGACATGTGAAACAGCCACTATGCAATTTTTCTTTTTTATTCTATCCATGAATTTCTATTTATGTTGATAGATGGGTATTATAGAGGGTATTATACAGTATAATGATACTTTGATGACATTAATTTTACAACATTTTAACATTATCTACGTGTCATTCTGTGATCGATGTTAGTATTTATATTTATGGTTATGTGTCATTCTGTGATCGATGTTAGTATTTATGATTATTATTATTGATTGTGAAGTAATTTTGGATCAATAAAAAATGATACAATATTAAAATGTTGTCCAAAAAGAATGTTTTCGAAATATCATTATCCTATTATATAATATATACTATTTAGTACTATTTTAATTTCAGCCCGTGTATCAAATATATGCACATTATAATTAAATTTTAATAGTTTCTTATTATATTTATTGTCATTATATTTGTACAACTAATACTTTTAAAAGAATATTTACTTCATATATTTTATAATTATTTATACTCACTCCATTTTAAAAGATTTAATTTTCATAGTTACTTTAGTTTCGAAAAAAAATTTACAAATGAATTTCTCCTCTTTCAATAATAAAGAATTATTTTCCAAATAGAAATAACAATAAAACTATTTTTAAAATCTTATCCGTTATCCACGAGTTTATACTCAAAATCCAAATAAAAATAAGTTTACACTCAAAATCTAAATAAAAATAATTAGTAAATGAAATAACAATTAAGAAAACAATATCAATCCAAAATCATTAAAACATATAAAACACAAAAATACCACTCACGTAGTAGGTGGATGTAAAAGAAACGTAATAAAATTTAAACTCTTCTCCAAATCTTAATAAACAAACCAAAATTCATTAATCATTTAAATTTGATTTTAGAAAATGTCTAAAAAAAATTACAGTTTGAACTTAACATGTCGATGGATCTTCTCACTTGAAAAATCCCTTATATCGATAATATACATTCCAGTTGACCGAGCCTAATTCGAATTGTTTTGTTCCGAAGCAAAGAGATCCACGGGGCGGTTTGTCCTATTCAGATATTCACAACTAAGAAGTATTGAATTTTTATTTTTTTTTTGGGATAGGCCAGGAGAAGAAAGATTGGAAGAGGTGTCTATATTTTGAATTCACTCGACTCGAAAGTACACTATTTATTTTGGGAACCTCTGGTGCTACCTTTCATATATTATCCAAATACTTTACCTAAATTAGCTATATGACTTATTTATTCGTGAACTCGTTCTAAAATTTACAATTCAAACTTATCTGATTATTTTCATTATTTTAGCAAATTAAATTTATTTTAAATTTTACATAAATCATCTTAATTTTTAAATTAATCAACATAAACTACAGCTTCAACTCACGCTTAATAAAAACTTCTTTGATCGGAATTGTATAAATGGGACTGAGCTGTCAGCAATGCATGCACATCCACCTATTCCCCCACTACAAAGAGGTACCAGAGTGTCCAGCGCTCCTCTAGCATATATGCTTACTGACTTCATGCGCCAGAGTCTTGCCAAACAGGACGACATTCGTGATTAGTGTACCAGCATGAGGCAAGGTCAGGTTTTACTGCAGGACAACATGTATCATCTTTCACTCGGCCTGTCAGATTTTCTGGATGATGGACTAATGATTGGGGCTCAATTCGCATCTCATATACCTTGGCCTTAGGATAGGCCCGAGTTCATATAAGGGAGTGCATTTGTAGAGCCTGAGCATATGATGGTCGGAGATGGTGATAAGGAGGAAGAAGAACCTGATCCATGCTGGACACAACCACCCCAATAGCATGAGAGTCAATGGAGATCCAAACAGGACGGTTCTTGGTGACTCAAAAGCAGCAAATGAATGGAAACATAACTTTGATATATTTTTTTATTTTTATTTTAGTTATCAATTGTTATAATGTGGAACTATGTTTATTTGGATTATGTAATTTGGTGATAAGACATTTTGAGTTTTTGATTTAATGAATGATGTGATTTCTGAATTAAGTTGAAATGATTTTGCAAGATGAGAACATATATGATTGTGGTTGCAATATGCTTAATATGTGATCTTATGCATGAGTTGAATTATGACTAGATATTGTGAGTGTTTGAGAGCATGAATGAGATTGACACAGATGAAATGATGAATTTGTTTTGGATATGAAATTGACTTTTGCAGGATTATGATTATACAAACAACATTTTTTGTTAAGGATGAGAAATACATTGTTCTTATTGATTGTACAACTACTTCGCCAAATAGCTATACATCATGATATATTTGCTTAACCCTTTTGAATGTTGATAATTTTTCTTCTGCCTTGAACCTTTTAGATGTTATCTTATCTTACACCTTAGAAGAGAATAGGTGATGGAAGCTCTCTTGGAACTCAGTCACGAACAACCTCCAAATCCAGAGAATTGGCAGCGGAATGATGAAGAAGATGAAGTTTGAAATGCAAGGTAGGTGTTTGTGAAAATGTGTGAAGGTGTTTGGATGGATGTTTGGTAGAATTCTAACTCAGTAGGCTTTCCAAAGGGGAAAGGAGCTAGAGGAGGTGCAAGATAACAAGGCACATGTTTGAACTTGAGAGGATAGCTGAGAATTCAACAGCATTTCATTACTCCAAATCAAGTTGAATTTACAAGTGATGAAGCTCTCTATTTATAGATGAAGGAGAGCTTCTAAAATGTATTATGCAAGCTACTCTAAGTGTAAAAGAAGCTTGTTGAGGAAGCTATGCAGTTGGAGAGACTTGGGACGCAAGGTACAGCATGCCAGGTCAGCAATCCAAGTGAAGAAGAAGACTCTGCAGTTCTGGCGCTGGGCACCCTGGAAAAGCGTTGGGCGCCATCTGGCATTGGGCGCCACCTGTTTCCCTTTTGTGATTCCTTGGTTGTCCTTCTTGGCAGCCTTCCTTAGCTATGTGTACATGGTGTCTCCTCTTTATTAAAGGCCTACAAAACAATGTAAAGTTTATTTAGTAAAGATGAATCATGCTAAGACTTTAGAAAGTAAAAGTAAGTTCTCAATCAACTTTCCTTTCATAGTCTTAGTGTAGTTGATACTTCTTTGGATGGGAAGTCCCTTTGGGGGTTGCCATCAATAGGTATTATGTTTTGATTGAAGGTGTGGTTGTGTTAAAGTTTGGGGAAAGAAAAGGTGTTGAATATAAAAAAAAAAAAAAGTGAGATAAGGGTGCATGAATTGAAAAAGAAGGTTGAATTAAGAAAGAATATGGTATGGAATGGTTGATAAATATATTGGGATTTTGATGACAATTAAGAATTGAAGCATATACTTATGTTCTCTTCTTAGGTGCCTTTGAATCCAAGAAAAACCATGATTCTTCGAGCCAAGCCAAGCTTTAACCCTCAAAAGACCTTTTGACTTAATCAAATGTGTGTGAAATGTATGAATTAGATGATGTCCAAAATTTTGGTTCATGAATGCACCATGTCAGGCTTGTTTGAAATCTTGGGGAATTCATATAACTTTTTTCTGATGTGCACATTCATTTCATCAAAATGTCAAATGTCTATTTTGTATGTGATTTTTGAGATTTCATGAGAACATGAAATAGTTCAAGTTTGGGGGAGTTGATAAGTGTGAAAAATACTTGTTTTCTTACTTATAAATGAGCTCAAAGTTGTGATTATTCATGTGTTTCTTCATTGAAAAGTTGTAATAGGAAGTAGAAACTTGTGTAAACATTGTACAGGAAATTCTACATTATTTGGAGTGTTGTTAGCCATTTTTCGCTAAGAGCATGTCATCAGTCGCTGAGCCAATTGAAAGACTTTTCGCCTAGTGCACGAACACTATGTGCTGAGCGAATGAAGGTAGTTAGAGGTTTGCAATTGAGATTTTCGCTCAGCGCATAGCATGCGTAGTTGTGCGCTAAGTGAATTAATTAAATGAAGTTGGTTTTAAAAGTTGAAACAGAAAAGAAAGAAGCATCTTTTGACAAAACATAAGACGAAAAATACTGGAGAACATCAGGAGACGATTTCAAGACGTCACTTTCTACAAGAAATTGTTGTAAACAATATGTTCTAGATGACTAGGAGTTACTAATTTTAATCTTCATTGGAATTGATTGTAATGACTTTTCATTAATGTGTTTTTTCTGTTCAATATATGTCTACGTTCATGTGTTTTTCTTGATATTATTTTTTAATTGTTATTTGGTTTAGTATTTATTTTTATTTGGATCTTGAGTGTAATTTTCCTCTTCATTATTTTTTTAATTTGTTATTTGGTTTAGTACTTATTTTTAATTGTTATTTGTTATGTTCATGTCTTCATTGGAATTGATAATTTTTCTGTTATATATATATATACATATATATATATATATATAGGGGTTTGTTAACTTGCGTACGCCTGTTGGTACATTTTAGCAATGTGTACCGAGTTTCAGTAGACAAAAATACCCTTATATATTATGAATTCTAAGTTTTAAGGTTAAGGGTATTTTAAAAATTTTCATTCTCAAAATTAAAAAAAATAAAAAAAGAAACCCCCCAAACCCTTACCCACCTCTCTCGTTCCTCTCAACTCTTTCTTTCTCATCTCTTTCACTCAGCATTTTCTCTGTCATCCATACTCTAGCCCCAATTGAAAAAAAATCAGAAACACTTGCTTTATTTTAATAATTTTCATTCTCAAGACTAAAAAAAGAAATCTCAAACCCTTACTCCCCTCCTTCATTCCTCTTAACCCTTTATCCTTCATTTCTCTCACTCAAACATTTTCTGTCATCTCTACACTAGCCCCAACTAAAAAAACACTCATTATTAAATAAAATGGTTAGAGAAAAAAATACTTACATGAATAAAAAAATTAAAGCACCTAATTTTTTCTTTATATAATTTTAAATAAAATTTCAAGATTTAGAATTTTTATTGTTTGATTTTATCGTTGAGAATTTTATTGTATTTTGATTTGTTTTTTTTAGTAAAGGAAAACAAGTTAATGAATTTCTACCAAAGAAAATTAAATGACCACGTAGCAATGTTACGTAGTAGTCTCAGAATGTAAAAGAAGGATGCTCATAAGTCTTGGTGCAAGTTGTGCCCGTCGGCTGTAATATACATAGTGAAGATAATGAAATTAAAGAGATTTTGAATGAACTTTTTTCGGAAGATGAATATGTCAATGACTCAACTCTTTACAAAAGTAAATCGTTTAATAATGAGTGTTTTTTTAGTTGGGGCTAGTGTAGAGACGATAGAGAAAATGTTTGAGTGAGAGAGATGAAGGAGAAAGGGTTGAGAGGAATGAAGGAGGAAAGGGTTTGGGTTTTTTTTTAGTTTTGAGAATGAAAATTATTAAAATAAGGCAAGTGTTTCTGATTTTTTTTTCAAGTGGAGCTAGAGTAGGATGACAGAGAAAAGGTTGAAGTGAAAGAGATGAAAGAGAAAGAGTTGAGAGGAATGAGAGAGGTGGGTAAGGGTTTGGGAGTTTTCTTTTTATTTTTTTAATTTTGAGAATGAAAATTATTAAAATACCCTTAACCTTAAAACTTAGAATTCATGATATATAAGGGTATTTTTGTCTACTGAAACCCGGTACACATTGCTAAAATGTACCAACTNATATATATATATATATATATATATATATATATATATATATATATATATATATATATATATATATATATATATATATATTCATATACTCTTTTTTTCTACTATTTTTCAAATAGAAAAAAACAATTAAACTATCATTAAAATCTCGTCACTTATCCACAAATTTACACTCAAAGATCCAAATAAAAATAAGTACTAAACCAAATAACAATTAAAAAAAATAATATCAATCCATAATCATTAAAACATATAAAACACCAAAAACGCAAAAATACCACTCACTTAGGTAGGTGTAAAAGAAACATAACAAAATTTAAACTCTTCTCCAAATCTTAATAAACAAACCGAAATTCATTAATCTTTCAAATTTGATTTTAGAAAATGTCTAGAAAAAAAAAAATTACAGTTTGAACTTAATACCTTTCATATATTATACGAATACTTTACCTAAATTAGCTATATGATTTATTTAGCTGTGAACTCGTTCTAAATTTATAATTCAAACTTAACTGATTATTTTCGTTATTTTGAAAAATTAAATTTATTTTAAATTTTACATAAATCATCCTAATTTTTAAATTAATCGACATGACTTCCAACCCTATTTGTTATATCGTTGACCACTATACTTCAGGGTTTACTCTCACTCTTTTCATAACAAAAATAAAAATTAATTTAAATGTATTAGTGTTGGAAAAATAGTTAGTCATGTTGATGTACACCTATCACTCTACTCGATAAAAAAAAAATATCAAGATTTAAAATTTCCCACAAACACAGTTTTCTTTGTAAACTGATAAATAATAATATAAGAAAAATGGTTAAATGCAACCATTTGAACTTTTTTTTCTCTTAGAAGGAAATGAAGAACAACTTTTTCTATTCTATATATAAAATTGTTATTATATTAATAAAAATATTAATAGATATTGATAGGTATATTATTAAAATTTCAATGTTTAATTTAATTTTTTATATGTATTTTAGATGTCCGTTTTATAAAACTTTAACATTGTATGCATTTTAAGATGTTTTAATTATTGTAGAATATTTAAAAAAACCAATTCTTTCAAAAGGTCTAATTACATGGTGGATTTTCAAAGCATTCCTAAAATTCTTCACACTTTTTTAAAAAAAAAAAAAACAGTGCCTTTGATTCTCTTGTTTCCAAATAAGTAGTAATATGATGATAAATTTTTATATTTATTAAATATATTTTATAAATAAAATGATTATGAATGTACAAATTTTTGTACTTTTTTAAAAGAAGAAGAAAAAAAATAA
The DNA here is from genome assembly GCF_000741045.1 of Vigna radiata var. radiata. NCBI lineage: Eukaryota > Viridiplantae > Streptophyta > Magnoliopsida > Fabales > Fabaceae > Vigna > Vigna radiata. The sequence goes on along the minus strand of NC_028352.1, from coordinate 17,530,535 downwards.
AAAAAAAATACTGTATGATAAAAAAAAATATACAAATAATCATTTTTCTTCTTAAATATCCATAATAGATTTTTCTTCCTAAATATCCATGATGGATGAGATATTTTGAACACTGATATGTATACCTTTGGAATACTCCACCAAAATCCAAGTACTGTAAGATATTTCCAGAACCAAATCCTTTGTGCAGTTCAGTTAAGGTAGGAAGAACAACAATGGTGCACTCTCACCACCATCTTCTTCTCTTCTCTACATTTCCTTTCTCTCTCACCACTCATCCTAACCACCATTTATCACCGTCTCTTCACTTCCTCCACCGATCATCCACTCCAACATCTACCGTTTCAGCCATTCCTTCCGCCGCATGGCTTTCAGATCTCACACCACAAGACTTTGGTCCCATTCAACTCCCTTCTTCTCTTCCCTTCTCAGATGATCCTTCCACCGTTCAGGTTGCTTCCACCGTGCTTCTCACCGGAGCCCTCACCGTCTTCCTCTTTCGCACCGTCCAGCGCCGGATTAAACGTGCCAAACAATTGGTATATTGTTTTCTCCTATTGCAATATTTTTGTTTCAATTTTTTAGAAATGAATAGATTGAAAATGAGTTTGTGGTTGTAGAGATTTAGGTCTTCGGGAGCAGAGAAATCTTTGGAAAGGTTGAAAAGAATGAAATCAAGTTCCATCAAAGTTAAGAATCGAGCTTCAGCTGATCAAGCATTGTTAGGAGCAGTGATAGCAGGTGCCATTGCTGTTGTTCTCTATAGGTTCACCACTTCAATTGAAGCTTCTCTCAGTCGCCAAATGCTTTCAGATCATTTTTCGGTTTGCATCCTTTTCTCATATTCAATTATTTACTTCAACTTTTTAGATACAACTGCCACTAACAATCAAAATGCTTTCTTTTTCAGGTTCGCCAGATAACAATCACCCTAAGGTACTTTTCACACCTTAACTCTCTTTAGTGCTCTCATTTTTTTTTATGTTAAATATTATTATAACATCTCTAAATATATTAATTATTTATCATAACAAAAAATATTATTAAAATAACAAAAAATATGGAGAAGCAAATTAAATCTATAAAAAATTATGATACTTTGATAACTTTTTTAACAATGTTTTAATATCATCTTTGTATCATTTTATTATTAATTTAAAATTATTCTATAATCAATAATAATAATTATAAACACTAACGGAAATTAATAACAAAACAAAATGACGCATTGTTAAAAAATGTTGTGTATGATTATAGAAAAAACACACGTGAATTTTCTTATAACAAATACTAAATAATTTTAAAATTTAAATAGTAATTTGATTTATGCATTTAATCCTATGATTTATTTTGATGCTTATATTTTTTATTAATGTATGTTAAATATATTAAATTTGATTTATTTTTTGTTGAATTAATTTAAAAGGTATTAATTTATGTGTTAAAATTTGGATATTTTTTATGTTTTTTGGTTTTACATATAATATTTTTTAGATTTTGATTGGTGACTCAAACAATTTAACATATAATATTTTTAAAATTTTGACATAATATCTTATATACGTGTCTAGGTAAGATTCTGTTTAAAAAATATTTAAATATATTGAGACTTAATTAAATAAAAAAAAGTTATGATTTAAATATTGAGATTAATTTTATTAATTTTCATATTTTGTGACAGGACAATAATAAATGGGTTGTGCTACCTGGCTACATTTGTGTACGGCATAAACTCTGTGGGTCTGTTTCTTTATTCTGGGCAGCTTGCGATGGAGACGATGGTGGGAAATGAAACTCAAAGAAAAATCATTCAGCAACAACCACTTGAGAATAACACAGAGGAAGATCAAACTTCAAACAATTCCCTCTAAAACTGCAGAAATCATCAATCCCACTCTCATAATCTTTATGCAATCTTCCTTTTCATCATAGGAGAAATATATATGTATATATGATTCATATGATAGTAATACTCACTGTATTCACCTAAACTGTGTATAATTTAAAATGTCATGTTTTTAGTTTTATATATATGTAATATTTCTAGTTTACTTTATTCTTATTAATTAATTTGTAAGTATTGAAGAGATTAAAAGCAGTATAGTGTGATTAAAAAATTTTAAAAAATAGTTGACTTAGTATAAGTATTGAAATATCCTTTTTTTTTTTTACTTTTTAGTAGCATAAGAAATGAATTATTGTTTTAGTATAAAAACTTTAATTTCATAAGAAAATAAGGCAACCCTGTTTTTGAATTTTCTAGAAAATGTCAAAAATTGTGAAAATTTTGATAGTTGTTCACTTTAAATATAAAGAAATTTATAAAAGAATTATCTTACTTAATGTTATTCTGTGATATACCTTTTATTTATAGTTTTATTTTCAATTACACCTTTTTTGTATACAACAAATATTTTTTAGAAGTCTCTACCTTTCTTTAAGTAAAAGATAATAAATTAAATATTTTAATTGACGTGAATTAATTTTTTCTCGTGTTTGAGAAAGAAAGTGAACAGCGGAAAAATCTTAATTTTGAAGGGAAAGAAGCTATCTTCCAAGGCTTAAAAATGATTTAAATAAAAGGCGAGAACTTATAAATTTTAAGTAAAAGAAAATTGATGAAGAGATTAAAAGATTATTTTCTTACTTTTCTGAGAAACATAAAAATCCAAAATATATTTATTTATATTTTATAATCGTATGTCCTCTGGATTCTATTTCTTTCCACCCAGTTCTTTCATTGTTTTTCAAACACCCTTCGGAATTAATTTTAAAAACTAAGAGAAATTAGATGAGAGATTAATGAGCAGTTTGGAAAAATTAATTTTAAAATAAATAAAAAGTGAAATAGAAAAATAAACAAAAGATAAATTTGCTTACTTCTTTTTTTTTTTTAAAAAAAAAAAAGAATTACTCCAACTAAAAACTAACACACCTTAAGAACCAAAATCGCATGCAAACTATTAGTGAGATGAAAATTACTAATATGAGAGATTCTTTCTCTTTATGCAAGAAAATAGAATGTATAACTTGGTCTTGTTTTCTTCTAAATTTCTATGGTTCGAATAGAACAGCAAGAGAAAGTTACTCATAAGCATTGTTTGCTGAAGAAAAACTACCCAGATAGTTAACAGTTCTAAAAAACAAAAATAATGTACTAAAGTAAGTCCCATTTTGTCTGAAAAAATGAAACAGCTATTTTCATTCAAGCATGTCCTGAGTCTGAGTAGTGACTTGAGGAACAGTGCTTGTAGTAATGACACTAGTGAATGGGGCATTGCCTGGGGTGATGGTAGAGTTTACTGATGGAACATCAATGTTTGTTTCAGCTTTCTTTTGATCTACATCCATATCCATACCTTGAGGAGTTTGAGGAACATTTGTTTGCACAACAGGAGTCTCCATATGAATGCTTGCTGCAATCAGCTGCTTTGGTACTGATGGATCCATACCAGTCTTCTGTTGATCCACAGGCGCTACCTCATTCACAACAGCATGAAGTTGCTGTAATCGGTAATCAGTTTCCGGCCGGCGACAAATCTTCCTAAGCGGCACGATTTCCTGGCAAGAACACAAGATGGGGGTGGATCAACAAAATGCATCAAACTGAGTAGTGACCTTCAACAGAACATTGGAAGCCAACTTCCATTTTTCCTATAATACCTTGGGTAGACTTGAATAGTGAAAGTGAATAAAGAAATACATTATTAATAGTAATCATGCTAACTACATTTTCAACTTCTTTGTTTGAAACAATTGCATTCTCTTAAAAACAAAATAAAGTCTAATAGAGTTAATGTGAAGACAAGACACCAAGGATATTTTTTCCTAATTACTATGGAGATATTAAGATACTTTTATCCTAATTATCTACTATTTACAACATTGTCTATTAAGTTGGTAAATGAATATTCATCATTGCCAACTTGCTTACAAAGTTTGAAATCTATTACGAGGAAGTCCCTAATGATGATGTATGATGACTGGCCCCTAGTAATATGGGTTATCACCACCAGACCTCTATCAAGATTATCTTTAATGAAGTGCTTCTCAATTCCAATAGAAACTTATGCTATAAGTCTACAAGCATAGGTTTTTAGAAAATCATTGTATTTGTCCTTATCAACATTGTTGGGAACACGTCAAAATTATGTTAGAAACAAAAAAAAAAAATGTCTTTCGAATTGGACATTTCACCGATATATAATATGTCAGACACGAGAACACACCTTTTATGAGGCTTGTTTGAACTTCACAAATATAAGGCCTTCGTCATGAGTTATACCTTATTCCTTTCATTAGGTTTCAAATTCTAGAGCAATCTCTTTATACACTTCTTCTAAAGCTCCATAAAGAAAAGCATTCTACATATCCTACTAGACCAACTCCCAATGAAAGTAAGTTACCAAAGAAAGAACATAGTCAATTCCATTAGTTTGAATGTATCCCTTTGCAACCAATCTAACTTTATTCCCACGCATACTTCACTACAAATATACATTTGCACCTTATAGCATTTTGTTTCTTAGTTTGTCTAGAGTCTCCCATATTGAGTTTCTTTATAGTGCATTCATCTCCTCTCATGGCTAGAATTCAATGTTTCTTTGTCATGGCTTTTGAACTAAGTGTTGGGTGTGTATATATTTAATAGTATATGTTGATGATATTGTTCTTATAGGCAATGATCATCATGGCATCTCCTAGATGAAATAACACCTTCATCATCACTTTCAAACGAGAGATCTTAGTAAACTCATATTTTTCAGGAATTGAGATAGCACAATTCAAGAATGGTACTGTTATCTTCAAAGGAAATATGCATTAGATATTTTGGAAGAAACTGGGTTGGTGAACTCAAAATTTGTTGATACACCCATAGATTTCAATACCAAACTCCTACCTATCAAGGGAGGCCTTTCTTAGATCCTATGAAGTACAAAAAATTAGTTGGAAAATGGAACTATCTTACTAATACTCGAAGACTGAAACTACCAATATTCATTGCATGGTTTTCCTTTCAAAACCACCAATATCTCGAAGAGTGAAACTACCAATTCCAAGTTCATTGAGGATGAATGTTAAGAGTATCTATGATTAAAGCCTAACAGACTGGCACAAACATCTCAATCTCTTAGTACATCAACAACATACATTTCTCAATCCATGGATGGTCAAAATTCATGGGTAATTGACTCAGGTGTTTCTGATCACATTTTTGGTAATATCTCTTTGTTCTCAACCATTCCATTTCAAGAAAAACCCCATTTCATAACCCTTGCAAATAGCTCTAAAACTTCCTCAAAAAGAGTCGGTCATGTTTCCGTGTCTCCCTCCCTAAATCCAAAGTTTGTCCCTAATTGTCCTTTGGTTTAAATGCTTTTTTGGTCCCTAAGTTAAGTGGTAATGTTTAGTTTAGTCCCTGCTTTTAAAAGTGTATACTTTCGGTTCCTATGATATGGAAAATGTATCAAATAAGTCCTATCTGTTAAGTTGGTAAGAACGGCGTTAAATGTTAATTGACGTGGCAATTAAGTTATCCAACGTGGCAAAAGGATATTTTATAGCAGAGACAGATATGAAAATACCTTTCATTAAACCCTCAAATTTCTCTACTTTTGATAGGCCCAAATATTGTGCTGTTTCAGGGACAAGGTCCTTGGGAGCAGAAATCACCTCAATGGCATTCACAAACGCTAATTTCGAATCTTTATTGGGCACAAACACGACCACGAGGCTATCCACATCGACCCATATCAGATACTCCATGATCCTAGGGTTTCTGGAACCACTGGCCAAACGGGTAAAGTTGCTCAAAACAACATGGCTATTGACCAAGACATGAAATTGAGCTCGACCCAGATCTATGTTGGAGGAGTTAAAGGGGCGGAAGAGTACCTGGCGGGGATAGTGAAAACCCAAGCGGTGTGGTAGAGTGGGAGTAAGTCGGGTAGGGGGTTATAGTTTCGGAGTGAAACGACGCGAGGGAAAGGAGAGCGGTGGTCGACAAGATCCCCAGCGAAGGGGCGGTGGTCGACGAGGGTGGAGGGGCGGTGGAGCCACAATTGATAAGTAGTTGTCAGGGGGAGAGAAGAGGTGGGAGAGGGTGGGGAAAGGAAAGAGAAGGAGGAAGAGGAAAGAGAAGAGGTTATTTTCATATTTGTCTTTCCTATAAAATATATTTTGCCACGTAGGATAACTTAATTGCCACACCAATTAATATTTAACGCCGTTATTATCAATTTAACGGATATGACTGATTTGATACATTTTCCATATTATAGGAAGAAAAAGTATACACTTTTAAAAGCAGGCACTAAATTGAATATTACTACTTAACTTAGAGACTAAAACAACATTTAAACCTATATTTAACATAAAGGAAGATTAATCCTATATATAGTTTTTTACTATATTGAACAAAAACTAAAAACAAAAATTGAAGTCTAATTTTAGTTTCTAACATTTTTAAAATTTATAATTAAAAAAACCCCAAACGTACCCTTTACGAATAAATATACAAAAACTCAAAAGAAATGTGAAAGAACAAATTCATAAAAATAAATCTCAGGTAACAAAATCTCATTGGTAATTATATGGCTGAATGACATCTGAAAGTAAACACTATAAGAACCAAAACTAATTGAAAAGTGAAAACTGTAGGGACTGAAATCATATGCATAACAAGAAAAAAAGTGATAGAATTATATCATAAAACCTATCCGACAACAAAAAATCTTAGAAGAAAATCAATACCTCTGATTGATCATGATCATAGCGAACCAAAAATCTACAACGACAGCCTCTTACATCATGCCTCCGTCTTTGAGCATCAAGCACATGGGCATCAAAGTATAGGGCTTGCTCCTTACCTTCCTGTAATGTCAAATGTAGAAAAAAGAAACTATTCAGATGTTCCACAAAGTAAAATTTGGTTAGAGAAAAACACAGAAAAGAAAAAACTAGGATTAAGTTTTTATGACAACTGGTTATAGCTTTTCCTACCTGAAAACAAAGTATGAGATCACCCGGGATTACTACAACACATTCTGATGATTCACATGGCAAAGATCGTGGTCTGACATGCTTTCGAATGTTAATCCACTCATCTTCCTCAGGCCCAAAACCAGCAAATCGTACCAGCACTTCCTGAAACATGAAGATTTTCTCATTAACATGGTATTAGAGTTCCTGATCTAATGTAGTTTTTCCTTTGCAAACAAAATTTTTCAGTAAGTTTGCTATGCTCTTGAAGCTGCAGACTTTTCTGGATATTATCAGTTTTTCCAGCCACGGTCAGAACTCCAATAACTTCCCAGGAATTTTCTGGTGACTTACCATCTACTTTCCAGCTGCTTTCTGATATAAAAGGGGAGTTGTGCATCCTCCACAGAATAATCAGTATGTAGATTTACATGGCATCGAACCTACTTATAGGATGAATGGGAAAAATTTATTTGAAGTGGTCACAATTTGTTCTCACAATACTGAAAGGAAAAGGAAAACTTGGCCACTTGAATGGTGCTGAACCAAAGGATGGAGACCCAAATTTAGAGCATGGGATGAAGAAGATTAATTTGATTGTTGCTGGGAGTCAGAATTCGATGAATACAGAAAGTAGTGGTACCATTATGTTTCTTAACAAAAAAAATATTTGCAACGCAATTGAGCAGACTTATTCCGAGGCTAAAACTGCTGCCAAGTGTATGCTTTAAAGGTCAAAACAGTAGCGGCAAAACGGGAAAAAAATCTGTCACAGAATATGCCAACCACATAAGACGCTTTGGATGGAATTAGAACAGCAGAGAGTTATTAAGACTAATTGTATTAAAGGCGCTACTGTTTTGAAGGAATTTATCAAACAAGAAAGGGTCCGTGATTTTTTTATAGGATTAAATCCTGAATTTCATCAAGTCAGAACCCAAATCTTTATGTAAAATTAGAAATCCCGAGCTTTGATGAAGTTGTTGCCATTATACAAGGAAAGTAATAGAAATTTTTTATGTAAAATACCGACATACTTCTCATGTGCTACTGCTTCTGAGTGCTAGATCATAGACAGTCTGATAGACAATATAGAGAAAGTGTTCTATATTTATAAAACTTTCACTATATGAAGTTATCTCAGCAAGGAGCATTTATTTTGCATACACTTTTAAGAGTCATCCTTGGATCCTAAACAATTCTTTTGTAGTAGAAGTGACCCTTAAACAATACTAGGGAAGGCCGATATTGGTTTAGTGAAGAATATTTTTATTCTTTATGTCAGAGAAGAGACAAAGTATATCAGGACTGACTTTATTGTAAGTCAGAAGTGACATTGAGAAATTATCATTATCTGATTAGTATATCCCTTCATGGTTTGCAAAGGAGAACTAGACCTAACTTAGTGTTGGGATGAACCAATATAAAAATTAAGGTATTTCTCTACTTCACCTATTACACTTGCACTAGCTTTGGCTATCTGTCACACGTTGTTTATGAAAATCAGTTTAGAAACCTTCTTCAACTAGCAAACAATCACCCCCAAAACGTCTGTTGTCAACCTTCTTGTAAAGATCTTCAAAATCATTTGAAACTCTATTCAACTCCCTTTCTAGAGCTTACCAATTTCTTTTCTATATCTACCCCATTATATATGTGGACGACATTCTTATCACAAATAGTGTGACAAGTGACAAAAAGGGTACATAACAACTAAAACAATATCTTGCTAAACAATTCCAGGCAAAAGATCTTGAACACTTGAGGTATTTCCTCAGCATAAAGTTGCAGAGTCCAACGATGGAATTGTCATATTTTAGAAAAGATATGCTTTGGACATTTTGGATGAATCAAGTATGTTCAATGCTAAGCTTGTAAACACACACCAATGGATTAAATATCAAACTTATAACTGACCAAGGAGATTTGTATTATGACCCAGAATTTATACATATAAAGTAGCTACGATAAGTTATCTCACTGCAACTTCTCCTAACATTGTCTTTGTAGTAAGTGTATTAAGTAAATTGTTAAACTCTCCTTGCAAGACCTTTGGGATGTAGTCATATGGATCTTGAAGAATATTAAGAGTGCCCCTGAAGATAAAGAAAATTGTTGGAAGTCCCACATTGACTAGAGATGAGGCCAATTTATAATATATAAGTGAGTGCAAACCTCACCTTACAAATCGGTTTTGTAGGATTGAGTTAGGTTTAAAGTCCACTTCTTAAAATGGTATTAGAGTCAGGTTAGAGCCTATCATAGCGATATTTGTTGTTTGTTGGACATATTGTTCCATCCGTTATCGGACCGCTATCAGACCACCCATTAATGTCTATCTTCATACTCAAGATGTATACCTCAGCTTGGAAGTCCCACATCGATTAAAAATAAGACCAATTTATAATATATATATATATATATATATATATATATATATATATATATATAAGTGAGTGCAAACCTCACCTTACAAGCCGGTTTTGTGGGGTTGAGTTAGGCTTAAATTCCACTTCTTAAGATGGTATCAGAGCTATAGCTAAAGCCTATCCTAGCGATATTTGTTGTTTGTTAGACATATTGTTCCACCCGTTATCGGGCCGCTATCAGACCACCCACTATTGTCTATCTTCACATTCGAGATATATATACCTCGGCGTGAGAGGGGTGTTAAAAGTCTCACATCGACTAGAGATAAAGTCAATTTATAATATATAAATGGGTGCAAATCTCACCTTACAAACCGGTTCTGTAGGGTTGAGTTAGGTTTAAAATCACTTCTTAAAAAAAATATTTAAATTGATAGATATTGATATTCAAACACTAAATGTGTAGCGTTACCAAGTGATTGTTGCTTCACTTCAAGGTACTTTATTCTTGTTGGAGGTAATTTAATATCATGGAAAAGCAAGAAACAAATATTGTCGCAAGATCAAGTACAAAGGTGAAACACATAGCAATGTCATAGTCATTTGTTAGCTCATAGCTAAAGCAATCCTTCAAAGTGCTAAAATTTGAAGAGAAGTTGGAATCTAAAGGAATCACTAGATTTGTCAGCAGTAACCAGGTCTCTTAAAGAAATAAGGATTAATCATATTTGCAACAAGCTGCGCATATATTACTGATATATTCCAGTTGGAAGGGAAGTTTTACAACTACAAAAATGGGGCAAAAATCTTTTATGATCTGGAATATCTCGATTATATATGTATTAGGAATGTTTTTATTCATTCTCGTATTGTATCTTTACTATCAGAAGATACTATATATCTATTTATTGCAGTAATTTCTTTTTCTCAATATTAATAAAGCATCTGGCCATCTCAGAAACACACGGTTTCAGCTGAATGTCCCTTTATTTCCTGTAGTTTAATAGGGATCTTGAGGAAGAACTATACATGGAGGTTCCTCGAAGATATGAAGTTGTTGCAAATTCTGTTTGCAGGTATAAAAGGTTTTTATATGGCTTGGAAATTCATTAAGTTCATGAATACCTTAGGTTACAGGCAAAGTAAAGGAGATCACACTTTATTTATCAAACACTCAAACTCAGGAGGAGTGTGGTTAATGCCTATCAAAGGATTAGGAAGAATTAAAAGATAGAGGGTCTTTTAGATTCAAATTAGCAATTCAAAGATAAGAATTAAAAGTTCTCCCCTAGCAACTGAGATGTACATTCAAAAAGGTGCAGCAAAATGGGGGTAGTGAGTAGATTTGAATCTTATGGAAAATATAGAGGGTCTTTTAGATATAGATAAGGTATTGTCAAAGTTCAGTTATTGGAGACTTAGCCTGAATTATTCGTGGCCATGGGGACTTTAGTGCATTTGTTCAAAATAACGACCAAAGTGATTCATAAACAGAGAGGAGGTTTTGCACACCAACTTGAACTACCGAGAATCTTGTGATTACTTGAGAGAATTCCTCTAAGCTCTTCTGAATTTATATTGAAGTAGGGGAATTCAAATTTGATGACAAATCTAATCTCTAGTAAAACTGTTAGGTTCCTAGTTAGTGAACCTAACCAAAACTCTCTCAATAGCACACCAAAACTCTCTCAATAGCACACGGAACAATCAAAGATGAAAGAAAGAACTGTATTATTGCTAAAGAATGGATAGTCACTGTACACAGCATGGGTTTGGGAGCATAACCTCCCTTGAGAGCATAACCTCTCTACAGGCAATAGACCTGACTTCACAAAATTCTCGATATCCCCTACCGCGTTACCCTACCTCTATTTATAGAGGCTTTGACCCACTTCCCCTTTTTAACCGACACTCCCCACATGCTTACTCCTCAACCCCTCTATCCTATCATCATATATCCTAACGTATATCCTAACAAAAACATAGCTACTAAATTGTAGGGAATAGAAATAAAGGGCATCATACATCTTGTCTAACACTAATAGTAATATCAAAAACTATTAATGCTAATGCAAGCACAAGTCCTCTAACGATAAGCACTAATAACTTTAAATGTGTTCTAACAATTTCATCAGGGTTCAACCACTTAACATAACTATGCAGGAATTGAAAGCAGCAAAATCAAAAGATTCCCAAGAAAATATTCATGCGAAAAAGGGAAACTGAAAACCATATCAAAAAGCTTAAATAATTTCTGCACAAAAACTTAAAAACAGAAATAATATTAGCTTTGAATTACCGGATCATGGGTCTCCAAATATCTATGCGATAGAAAGGTAGCAACATCATACCTAACAATAAGAAGACCCCATGTCAGGCCCATAAATGAAAAATCTATGTAGAGAATAAAGAATTATCTTATTCATAACAATCACACTAATTGCATTCTCATAACCTCTATGTAACAATCAAGTTCTCTAAAATAAGGAAATAAAAATATGCTGAAATCATTAGGAAGAGTTTAACAATAATTTCTTCTAATCAATATGGATATATTGAAGATATTGTCATCCTAATAATTTGTTATTTACAGCATTTCCCCTCAAATTGGTAATTGAATATGAATGTTTCCCAACTTGTCTACAACACATCCTGAAGTCTTCCTTAAAGAAGTCCCTGAATGAAAATGTCCAAAATCTAAAGTCCTGTTAGGACATGGGTTATAACCACAACATCTCTGTCTAGAATATCTTTGATGAAGTGTTTCAATTTCAATATAATTTTGTCCTATTATGATGTACAAGATTATGAACAAAGTTCATGCTTGACTTGATAACATGGCACAATTGCATAGGGATATCTACCTATTTTAAGGTCATCTAGAATGATTTTCACTTGAAGTCCTTCACACATACTTTGTTCCTTCCTCTGTGAGTTTCAAATCATAGATAAATCTCCATGTACACTAGTTGTCCTAAAGCTGTGTTAAAAGACATCATCATATCTAACTGGTGCAAGTCCCAACTAAAATGAGTAGCAAAAGAAAGGACAGTTTGAATTGTATTCATCTTAGTCACTAGAACAAATATTTCCTCCGTCAATTTTGAAGGTTCGAGTGTATCCCTTTATCGCCAATCTAGCTTTATATTGACCTATTGTCCCATTTATCCTATATTTCGCTACAAACATTCATCTACACCCTGTAGCCCTTTTGCCTCTCATAGCTTGTCAACAATCTTCCATGTTGAGTTTCTTTCACTAATACATTCATTCCTCTCTCTGGCCCGAGTCCAATGTTCACTTTTAGGAGGTCTCAACAATCCTACCTGTGGCTACGATGATGAGTGGACTTCATAACAGCTAGGCACGTGGAAACTCCAATAGCGACTAAATTGTCGGCATTGTCATCATGAGTGCGGTGCACACCCTTTTGGTGCACCATTGACCTCAAGGCAGTGACAGGAGGGTGCAGTGGTGCCAGCTGCTTACATGGCAACGGAAACAACATTTCAAGATTGGGAACTTAGATACCAACTTGAACTACGTAGGAAAATAAAGAACCATTTTATTGATAATTCCACCAATTACATTCTCATCACCTCCATTTGTAACAATCAAACTCCCTAAAATAAAGAAATAAAAATATATTGAAATGAATAAGAAGATTCTAGAGATATTTTTTCATAATCAATATCACCCCAGGGATATTTTTATCTTAATAATATGTTATACAAAAAATAAATAATTAAGAAAATAAACTACAAAGATTCTTAAGATTATTAAAGAGGAAATATTAACCATGCTCCATCCCTTCCAGATTTAGCTTCGAATTCCATAACAGGATTTTCTGGAGTTGCTTTTACTGCTGGCAAAACTGGGTACAACAAAATGAAGGCAATGTAAGTAAACAAAATAACTAATAACAGCATAAAACTGAAACACCACATAGTCTACAATTGAGACATAATCAGTAGCAGTACCATCAAATTCCATAACTAGATTTACTTAATGATTAATACATCTTAATCTTTAGAGAAAGAGAATGAAAATTTTGATTTTGAAAATATGAAAAATCCACTTTTCAAAGATGATAACTCACCCAGATATATATTTACAAAAGTGAACAAACAGAGTAATAAATCATCTGATAAATCAGTTACAGACTACAACTATCACACTGATGGAATCCTGACAAAACACTTCTTTAATAGACATTGTATAAATGGATTAAGAGTGTATTCAACCTATATTGTTGTGCTTCTTATTAATGTGTGTGTATGTCTATCTATATATATATATATATATATATATATATATATATATATATATATATATATATATATATAGATAGATAGATAGATAGATAGATACAACTTCCAAAATAAGGCAAGGCACTTACCGTTGTAATTAGAGAAAAATTTTCCTAATTAAAGAAAATAATTATAGAATCTTCTAGTTTATTTTTCAATATATTTTTTCCTTATTTCCTTGTTTTTGGAAGATTAGATTTTTACAAATAGGTGTAAGGAATTTGTAATAGGGATGAATGATAATAATAGAAATCATTCTCCTTTTCAAGTTGGTATCAGAGCTCCCAATCTTGGGAGCTTCGTTTCCGCTGCAACAATACCCACTGTCGTTATCCTGCCACTATGGCTACCGCCATAGCCGTTGGAGTCATTGATAGGGCAGAAAGCTGTGCCCAACTCTACAACATGCCACCACCATTGCCGGTGCATGTAGCCCACACGCCTAGTTCCAACGAGACCCACCCACCGTCGTCACAGAGAGTCACTAATGCCTCTGAGTCTATTCCACGAGTCAGTGACGTCTTATTTGGCCCAAATTTGAGTAGATATGAGTTTTGAGTGTTGTTCTTTCTTTTTTCCGGTGTAGCCAACACATCGTCATTGTCTCAGACAAGGTCATCGGAGACACCTGATTGCATTCCAAGGGATGTCTGGGTAAGAAAGCACAGTTGCTTAAGAAATAGAAACAAAGTGAGAACCCATTGGTGATAGGGGGAGGAAAGGTCCTGGTCATGAAACGTGAGGCGAAACCCATTAGTGGAGGTAGAGAACCCTTCGTAATGGAGAAGAAAGAAGATGATGGAAACGGGTCCTAGTCACAGGTGTCGGTGCATTCAACGGCACAAGCGACAGAGACGATGATAAGAAGGACCAATCAGTGCCGCACAATAAAGGGAAGAACCCATTGGTGGTGACAGAAACCAGAATGCAGTAACCAGATGCACTACACCAGAACACAAAAACAAGAGGGAGGTTCGACGATGTGGAAGCGTACGGCGAGAAGACGAAGATGTTGTGAAGACAAAGAAGATGACAGCAATGGCTGCTATGGAGGGTCAGAACAGAGAGAGCAAGCTCCGACGAGACGACCGGCAGCGGCATGGTTTGATGCCGACGCCGAGAAGGCAGCGCATGACAAACAAGCACCCGAGACCAGCTAAAGAAAGGTGGCGCGTGGAGGTGCGTTGAGTGGAGTCTGGTCCTAACTCCGACGGGGTTGGCCGTCGCTCAAGGAGGCAGTCCAGATACGCTGGTCATCGAACGAAAGTGTGATGGTGGCCGACGGCAGACGGTGGCCGACGGTGGTCGACGACGAAGAGACGTTGTGCACAGTGAAGAGAACAACAAACAAGAACTCTGTAAATGATTGAAATCCAGTGAAGATGCCAACTATTGGGCATTAGAGGAGAGACCCCTGGGCCAAAGTCTGAACAAGCTTGTTGGTGGAAACACAATGCACATGGGAGCCAATGAGAATGCAGGCATCGCTTAAAATACCAGTTTCAGCTACTGGTCTGAAAGGGAATGGGTTCGAATCCCATTCCAGATTATGGAAGCACAGCTTTGTCTAGCTGTTATTAGAAAGACAGACATGTTGGTAATGCTGGGAGAAATGTCAGACCAGACACTACAAGCCTGATCTAGGCTGAAAAAGACAGAAGTCTAAAAGCTTAGCTGGGGCAATTGCAGCCCAATGAAGCACAAAGGCACAGGTTGAAGAACTACCATGAGTTGCTTGCAGTTCTCATTCCCTAATCTCACATAAGTTGGGTTGCCTTGATAAATTTTAAAGCCTAACCTTTCATCTAGTTTGTAGAGATGAAAGTAGTGCTAGCACCATTATCAATTAAAATCAATACATCTAGATCATGCAATTTACCCTTTTGTTTCATGGCATGTGGGGTGCTTAGTCCTTTTGCTAAACACATGGACGAGTCCAGATATTGCACTATATGGTAAAGATATCACCATCTTCTAAACTAGGACTTTTTCCATCAAGCAAAATAATAATACCAGCATATTCTTCTTCAAGCGATGGTACAAATATCAGTGAAAACATTTATTTTCTTCTCATCTTCAGATATATTTATTATATCAAGCTCCTAGTCCCACGATATCAATTTGGTTATGTTCACTATATTTTCATTATCCGGCAAGTCAAACCAACTGTGAGGATTTTTGTGATGAAATAAATAGAAAAAGTTATGTGCAACCCTCGTTCTTCTTTGATTTCGAAAACAAAAAACAAGTACACAAAGGATATTCCTCCTTTTTCAAACTGAAATCTGTCTAGTTTCGTAACTAACAAAGAAAAAAAATGCCCTCTCTTCTAAAACAGAAGTCCTACTTATAAAAGGTTGGGGAACCATCTTCTGTGATATACTAACATCCAGCCACAGCCCCTAAAACAGACACTAAGACAAAACAGAAATTCCTAACTAACAGGCCATAAAGACAAAACAGAAATTCCTAACTAACAGGCCATAAGGTAGAATAGGATTAAATAAATCCTATTTTTCCTCTTCTCCAATAATTCATTTTGAAAGATTTAACTGTATTCAATGGTTCCTGATATCTAACACAGTACTCTAAATGCTCTACAAAAAGTTTAGTGTGCATAACAATGACTTCATAAAGGTTGGGATAGAAAGTTCTATCGGGAAATATAATGCAACAAAAGATATATAAATATAGCCCTTCAAGTGAACATCGCACAAACTAAAAAGTTAGAAAAATCAGCATAAACAAACTTTAGATAAATTAGAGATCCAACAACACTACACTCATTTGGTATATGAATTTCAGAAAGAAATTAAAACAACATAAAGTATGCAGGATTAACAAATAACCATGACTACAGATTCAGGCAAAGTAAAAAAAATTAAGCAATCTAAAGCAGCAATATTCTACCTGCTGTAACAGAAGCAGTAGGAATTGGAGCCGCTGTTGGTTGTTGAGGCATAGTCCTCACCGGGGTTGCATCATCCCGAGGCATAGGTGTAATATTTAACTTTCCAGGAGTCTTACTTGACTTTGCTCTTATTGCATACCGCTTATTTTGAAACCAATTCCAAACCTATACTGAAGTGGAAGACTAAGAAAACAAGGGTGCAAAATTCCAATTTCAAATAAAATATAGCACTCATATCATACTTGTTTCATTTGCACTGTAATCTTGCCTTTACGTTCTAGTGATTCACTGAAAGAAAGCATAATTTTAGTCACTTCTCAGGAGCAAACTAAATATTACTAAGTCTGGTACTCATTAAAATATTCAATAATAGTATGGGCAGTAAGGCCAAGTGGCACACCTGAACTTCTCTGCAAGAGCTGTGAGAATTTCGCGTGCTGGCATTGCATTCTCATGTTCATGAAGAATAGCTTCCATTTCTCCTACCTATACAAAGAAACAATAGTTTTTGTCAGCACTCGGGAAAATCTCAGTTGATAGAATCTTCAGATGTGTGCTTCGAATAACATGATCCATCACATGATTGGACTAGTTGTGGCACCTTTTATTAAAACTTGAACAGCTCAAACTCCAATTGAACTCAAAGCTTATGTCTTGGTCAGCTGAGTTCAACTTGGCTTTGTGTTGTTCCAACTAAAAAACAAGCATGCCCTTGGTTGGTTCATATCATGCGATAAATCACATCCATGCACAATACATCGATTCATCAGTGAAATTCTGCACCACTCATACTAATCATACAATTCAACCATTTGTATTCATTTTTCTTCTCTACTTTTCTTCCACTTACTCTCACACAAAGAAACTGAAGAGTAAGATAAGCTCAACTTGTGAAATGGAGAAGAACTAAAGGAACACTATTAAACGCTATTTAACACCCCGACTCTCCTTTTATTCTTTTGAAACAATGGCTTCAGAAACTTGATAATGATTTATGATTTTGTTTTACCAGGTTTGCAGTTTTGTCAATTTCTACTTAGTTTAAATTTATAACATTGAACACGACTCATCATACATTTAGGAGGAAAAAGCTTCATAAAACAACAAAAATGGCCTTTTGTTTGTTAGCACAAAGTCAATACTTGTGGTCTAATCCAAATCCTAAGATAGGGAACAAAATTTATTCAAGGGCAGTGAGTTTTGCAAATCACATCAATTTCCCACCACTCGCACAAAAAGATGTAGGACTATACAGGAGGTCTAAAAACCTTATGCAAATACCATTTACCCTAATTCATTGTCAAATGTCAGAGCCCTAACTTCATGCGTGCATTTTCAGTACCCAGGCTGGTTTATCACCCCCAACACGAACGAAGCATCCACCATTCACAAACCAAATGCCACACACACATGCTTAGCAATAGCGAATGACAAATAATCAACCCAGTGGCATAATCGAGAGCACCAAGATGAGGTAGTTGTGAAGGAGAGCCAGTTGGCTAATTTAATACAGCACGATTAAAATTTTAGCATAAAAACAAATACCCAAATAAACCAATGTAGAAAATCACGAGATAAAAGAGAAAACAAGAAAAGAATATGTGAAGTTGAAATTTTGATGAATACCTCAGTCGGATTGAAGCGAAAGGCTGGGCCACCATTACTGGGTGGGCGACCCATGATCAAAGGAAACCCAAGAAAGAAGCACACAGATAGAAATTTTGTGTTGTGAAGAGAAAAGGGGAACTTCGATTCAGAAGAAGTTTAAAGCTGAGAACTTTAATTAGCGAACAGAAGAAAGAAGAGAAATAGAGAGCAGAGGCAGGTGACAGGTACGATGTTGGTGATGTATATATAGCTCCCCCGCGTGATTCTCATCCTCATTACATTTTATTGTATTATAATAATAATAACTAGCAGACCCTCTGTCTCAATTAATTCACGTTATAATATTTTATAATTAATATACATATACTATTTTTTTTACTTTATATAATTCTATTTATGATATACTATGTATTATATTTTATTTATTATCTATTATAAATTATTCTGAAGTTATGTCATGACTAAAGTTTAATTTTATACCGTCAGATATTTTAAATTTGCATACATGGGTCAGTTTTTGCTTCTTCTTTTCTTTGTTATACTTTTTTTGTGTTATTTTTTTCACAGAACAATTTTAAATTAGAACGTTAAAATATTATGAAACATAAATTACAAAATAATATGTATATATAAATAGAAGAATGTCTATTAATATATTATTAGATACAGTAAGAATAATATTAATAAGAATAGTAGTGTTAATAATAATAATAATAATAATATTTTCTTTCTCCGACAATATGAGTAATAAATGTTTAATTATTCGTTGGATTTTTTTTTTCATAATCTTAGGTCTTTTACTTATTTTCTGTTCAATTGAATCTTAACTTTTATGCAAAATTGGTACAATTAAAGTTTTATTGTTAAATTGGAAGAACGTAATTAGATTGATGTATATGTGACATGTTGATGGTGTTTTTTTAAATGACGTGTCATACATAATATGGTAACAAGGTGATTGTGACGTGTAAATTCATATTTTTTTTAATTAAGAAATTGGAGAAATTTTAATTATATCCAATCCCTTTGTTCGAATTAAGATTTGCGAAAAGAAATTGGAAAAAACTGAATGCTTCTTCGAATTAAGGTTTCTTAACAAAAAGAAAGTGAGTGTTTGTTCGAATTGGGAATGAATCAAAGTTTTCCTTATGGAATTCCCTGCCATGATTACTCATGATTGCCTTGATCTTGAGATCTTTTTCGTTTTGTATCAGAGATGCAAAATTCTTAAATATCCTGCAAGTATCACTTTTGATAGCAAGAAAAAAAGTCCATGTATATCTAAAATAGTCATCTACAATTACCAAACCATAAAGATTTCCACCAAGGTTTTTGATTCTTGAGGGTTTAAACAAATCTATATGAAGCAACTCAAGAGGTCTAGTGGTAGACATTTCTCTCTTGGTTTTAAAGGATGTTTTCGTTTGTTTTCCCTTTTGACAAGCATCACAAAGCCTGACAGAAACATATTTTATATTTGGTAAACCAATTACAAGATTCCTATAGATATTGTTACACCTTTTTACAATTAGTAAAAGTTCATCTATTGAGCCATTGCAGAAAAGATAGTGGTTAGGTTCAAAGGTAATTTTTATCCCTTTATCACAGAGTTGACTTATACTAAGAAGATTATGTTTTAGTCCTTCAATAAGCAAAACATTTTTAGTTATGTATGAAGAAGGTGTTTGGATTTTACCGATTCCAACAAGTTTACCCTTATTGTTGTCTCCTTATGTAACATGACCACTTGTCTTGTGAGGTAGACTAATGAATCTGGCTGCATCTGATAACGGTCTAAAAATCATTATTTTTATACTTGAAATTGATATCAAAACACACCCTTTATNACTTAGAATGAACTTAAAATCATGCAAAACACTTTAGTTAGGTTACAAGAGAGTCAAAGGTGGTTTTAGAGATATTATGCTTGGTTTTACATTGTTTTGACAAGATTTGATGAGAATTGAATGATGGAAAGTGAAGAAGGAAGGACTTGGAGTTAAGAAAGGGTGAGAAAAGATGCAAAGGAAGAATCATAGCCACCGCTCAGCGCCAATTTCAATGTTGAGCGCCAGCTTCGTGAAGGATGCTAGTGTCTTACACTTGAGCGCCAACGTTGAGGGGAGAAAAGTAGAATTGTTCACCGTTGAGCGTCTGATCCAGCGTTGAGCGCTGGCCTTTGCAGAATTAGCCATAGTAAGACGTTTGGGCGTGACCGCTGAGCGGCAAAAACCAGCACTGAGCGTTGTACTTATGGGCCTGGGCCAAAATTTTGTTATTTTTATGTGTTATAAATAGACCCAAACGACTTAGGGGATGTATCTTTTGGCAGAAAAAGACGGCACAACACCTTTTACACTCCTTGGAGGTGGCTTTTGGATGCTAAGGCTCCAATACACCAATTCTAGGGTTTATTCTTTCATTCTTTCCATTAAATTCATATAGTTTCACCATGTCAATGGTGAACTAAACCCTTTGTTGTTGGGGAAGGATGTAATCATTTTGAAACTCTCTTATATGGAAATTCTTATTTTATTCATATATTTGTATTATCAATAGTTTAGGTTTTCTTCTCTGTACTTTAAAACTTGCATTTTTTAACTCATTCATTGTCATGATCTTTGATTTTGACGATACGGAGACGTATGGAGAAATCTAGAACTGAGAAGAATTTTCTTGATTATGAAATATTGCCTAGACATAGGAATAGGACAGTCAATTGCTTTAAGCTTCTGTGATTAATGCATTAGTAATTTAATCGATTAGTTTTCGAGCAATTTTCGAAAACCAGCTCTCGTGTCAATTGCAAGAAAAGTTAGGCCAATTTCTCTTACAAAGAAGGGGGATGAATTGGTAATTAATGAAAATGCTTTCTTTTTCTATCTTTTTGGAAATCTTTAGAATGATCTTTAACACGCAAAACAATAAAGAAAACAATGCAGTAAAGAGTTAAAGGATAGAAAACAAACACAACTTTTTATATTGGTTCGGCCTCAATGCCTACATCTAGTGTCCTTTCAATCAATCTTAGATTGAAAGCCAATGCACTATAAAGATTGAGTTTTATAGCAAGCAATACAAAGAAACCTTCTCAATGTATCCTTCTATCTAACTCCAAATCTACTATAGCCAAAAACACAAAAAGAACAATCTTCTTTTTGTAACCCCTTTGAGATACCCCTCTCAAAGTCACAAGAAAAACACGTTCTTCGTTTTGGCAACATGAACAGGGAAACCACAATCTTTGATTGTAAACAAAGTTCTGATTAGGAAAGAAAACACCTCAATGTGCAGTAGATTAATCAGCCAATAAACGTCCAATGCTATCCTTCAAGAATCCTTCAAAATCTACAAATCCTTTTGTAAGAAAAGAAGTGTCTTGTTTCTGTACCAAGAGGGGAGGGTGTGAATTGGTGATCAATAAAAACAATTACTTTTTCAATCTTTTTGAAAACTTAGAATGATCTTTAGTCTTTCTTAAAATCCAAACAATAAAGCACATGCAATGAAAGTAAAAGAGATAAGGAAAGAAATACAAATACAAGGTTTATATTGGTTTGGCCTCAATGCCTACATTCAGTGTCCTTTCAATCAACCTAAGATTGAAAGTGAATTACACTATAAACATCTTAGTTTTTGCAACGAGGCTTTTGATGAGTGCCTATTTATCCCTTATTTAGCCTTAAATATTGGATTCTTAATTTGTTTTTGTACTTTAATAGAATATTTTAATTAGGATTTGCTATAATTGGGTTTATTTAGCATGAGATACAAAAACATGTTCAAAATAACTTTTCAGTTGCATAAATGTTTTTTTGGATATTTTGACGTGTGTTAGTGCAGTTGCAGCTAAGTTGGGTTCATTGAGGTGTGGAAATAAATTGGTTAAAGTTTCATGACACCTTAAAGATAAATCCAAAAATAGCAAATAATCAATACCACAAGAATTCAATCCAAGCATAGCATGTAAAAGTGAAAAAAATTGGCTAAGCTAAAAGGAGGGAACAGGCAACAAAATTGGATCTTGTAGTTTTCTCTATTTTTTTTCTACCAAAAGGGCTTTGATAATTGATAAATGTTTATGATTAAAGATAATTTGGGAAAAACATATCTTAAGATATTTTATTTGATATTGTTAAATAACTACCTTATTTAACTATATCAATAAATATGAAAAGATAATCAAATATATTTTGAAGATATTGAATTATTTAGAAGATGATTGAAGGAGATTACATTAGCATAAAGAAGATTACAACAACAGAAAAACCTGAAACAAAGCCCAATCCAATTTCTATATAAGAGACTTAAGGAAACACATTAGGGGAGCTTAGGAACCCTTTGGGGGGTTCAAATTTCGTCATCCCTCTCTTCTCTCATGTTTTTCACCCTCTCTTCTTCTATTTTCATGTTATTTCATCACAGCACAATCCAAAAAGATGCATTGCAAAGACGAGTTTTAATCGATTATCCACATAATGTAATCGGTTAAAACTTGTAGCTTGCACCAGTTTAAGCAAATGGCTATCTGATGAACTTAATGGATTACATAACTTTCGTAATCGATTACTTCATACGTGCAAGTGATTTTCACATATCAAAGAATAGGTATGTAGACACCAGATGTAAACACATGTATAAACACAGTAAGTATGCATATCAACCAATTCATATGTATTGTCAACATCAAAAGCAACTAGATGTGTTGTCATCACCAAAAACAGAAACCATATAAGGAGTTGGGTTTAGCATTCATATTGTTTCCCCTATCAACACTTTTGGATCTTGATTCTTGGAGAACCCAACGCACCTGCAATCTCTTTTCTTGACTCACTGATATTAGATATTAAATTTCAAAATGATCAAAAGTTGTTAATGCAGAGTGTAACGCGTTATTATATAAATTTTCTCATGTCTGACGCTTTTTAATCGATTACAAAAATAATGTAATCGGTTACACTTTTAACAGAGTTACACCATAATTACATTAAAACATATTTAACTTATTAAGCAAGTAATGCAATCGATTGCACATAAAATGTAAGTCAAAACATTTGAAAACTATGACCGTTAAGACTTATCATCAAAACAACTTTCAATGTGTGCCAGATTTAACCGATTAAGTAAACAGTGTAATCGGTTAAGTACTACACCTAGACAATTTTGAAAACTTTTTCTTCTCAAACTCATCACAGCACATTGCAAATATGTATTAGCAAAGACAAGAGTTCTCAAACTCATCACAGCACATTGCAAATAGGTAAAAGCAAAGACAATGACACTAGCATGTGATGTTGATACTAATATATGGCATTGGCATTGTCACGTAACACAAATAGTGTCACATGAAATGAAAACCTGACACGTAAAAAAATGAAAAAATAAATAAAATAAAAAAAAATGCTATGAACTAACATATGACATGTCTTTAATGTATTTTATACAAATATAATCGAAATGACCTAATTCAATCATTTTAACAAATATAGAGACTCAATCGGAAAAAAAGGAACCACATTGAATAAGCTCAACAAAAACTGGAATCAAAAGAGTATTTTAGCCTAAATTAAAAACAAAAAAATGTAGACTAAACCAAAGTTTATTGTTTTCATTTCCACAATCAAATTAAGAATAAATCATATAACGCAAGATTAAACTATCTAATGTGAAGTATAAGATCGTTCATCTACTATATAAAAGGTTATCAAAGAGTAAGTATAGAAAGGGTTAGTCAATCCAAAAGTTGTCTCCAAATGAATACAATTGGAACTTCAATAAACAAGAACTAAGAAACACATGTGTAGAAAGCATAAAATTAAAAGTAATAATAAAAAGGAGTTTTGTTGCATACGGTACGCAAATAAAACAATTATATAAAAACAAATTTCTAATTCATTCACAGTTGAATTTTTCATTATTTATCATATAATTATCATTATTCATCAATTATCACATAATTATCATTCATGCAATTTTTAAACAAATTTAAACTTATCAAATATGCATCCATCAATTCATTAACTTCATCATCGGTCTCCAGGTGTATAATGTGAGGTTTTATTCTTTCAACACTTTAATTAAGAAAATAATAAATTATTAGAGTTAAGTAAACTAACAAGGACTTTAATTAAGGGACAATATTTAATTATCAACAAGCATTTGAAAATAATACCAAAAGCCATAAATGGAATTCAAAAAAATCAAATGAAGTAGATGTTGAAGTGAAGAACAATACTTGAATTGCACACAACATCATAATTGTCTATGAAATCATAAAAGAATCAACCCACCAAGGTGTAGCCTTCCATGAGGATGACAAAATTATAAAAATGGAAAACTATCAAACATTGATAGCACATATTTTTTATACACATTTATAGCTTTATTGTACATAATTTCACCTTCCATTTGTTTTATATTTAGTTTTTATTTCATCTTATGTCATTAATAATAGATTGGCCTCATTAATAATAATAAATGCTTTAATTTCTCATGTTTAGCTCATTTGTCCTTATTCACTATTTTGGCGATAACATTTTTTGTAGACACCATTTTTGGCTAATCCTAATCAAATCAGAATTTACACTTCCATGGTTTTAAAATAAACATATGGATTGATAGATTTGGACTCCTCTATTATTTTTCACACTTTTTACAATTTAGGGAAGATTTGTTGAAAATTTGTAAAGGGAACATAAGAAGTTTGACTTTTGTAATTGAGCTTCTAAAGTTGATTAGAACCTAAAGTATACCAATAATTACGTTGAGTTTAGTAAAGTTAAGGTTTAGGTTAGTGCCTATTAGAGGCTTAATGTTGGCTTAAACAAAAAAGAGACAAATCAATTACATAATTTGTAGGGTTTTGGTTTTTCTCCTTTTTTTTTTCTCTATTTTTATTGTTTATATTGAGTAATGGAAAACTAAACTTCTAAGGATAAACTCATAGAATTAAGATCAAACAACACAAATTGACTTTATAATGCAAAATTTAGAGAAACTTAGTATCTTAGATTTCATCTACAATAGTGAAATATCAAACATGTTATGGTGAGTGATGAGATCCTCATAGAGTGTTAATATTTATTTAGTTAACTAAATTTATTGTCTTTCAAAGAAACCAAATTTGTTACCAAGTTTCAGCATAATAAATTATCTAGATTAACAAATTCTATTATAGATATTCAACACAAAAGATATTTCAAAAGATATTTCAAAGTAGGAAAATCTATTACAAAAGGTCCAACGCGATGGAAAACCTGGCATTCAAAGCAAAGTGTTCAAACAAGCTAGTGGTCCATATCTCAAATGAGGTTATGGTATACACATCAGGGTCTAGTAGTTCATAGATCAAACATATAATAGTTCACATATCAAACATCTAATGAACTTTCATTGAATCAATTCACTAGTGCAAAAACGCTGATTAACGTCGGTTAATTTGGGCTTTTGACGTCCGTTTCGTATCTGACCTCTATTCCAGTGACGTAACTTTGCATCAGTCACTTAATGACAGACGTCTATGTAGACGTCGGTTTTGCGCAAAACCGACGTCCAATTAGACGTCGGGCTAAATAACAATAGACGTTACCATATACGTCAGTGGCCAACAAAATAGACGTATGAACGCGCTGGATCGTTTTGTGCACTGTTACTTATTGGACGTCGCGTTGTGCATTGACTGATGTCTGTGGACGTCGCGTTTTGCCTTAACCGACGTCTACGAGGCAATTTTTTTTTAATAAAATTTTATTTTTCGAATATAACCACACCTGAAAATCAGAAAAATTTCCCAGAACAATTGTTTATAATAAATTATTGTTTGTTTGAGCTATAAATAAATATAATTCAATCCAAGATCAATAACAATAATTATAAACTTAAACTAAACCTAAGTAACTGAAAACAACAAAAAAGAAGTCTTGCTCTAGTTCCACTTTTGGATAACATAACTTGTCCATTCTTCCCTTATCTGCCTTATCATGCCTTCGGTTAGAGCAAATGAATCATTGAAATTCTGCACAATAAAAAATATTGATTATGGTTTGATATATGTTGAAAAGAATGAATTGATTTTTTGATGTTTTCAAAGTAAGGCTGATTATTACCTCATTCCACTTATCTGTAATGCCAGCTCGAATGATGGTCTTAATCCAACACATCACATAGTACCCACATTCCCATGAATCAAGTTGTTTGTTACACTAAAATGACAAAGTAAATTTAGTCAAGAATTAAGATCATTGAAAAATAGAGTAAATGAATTAAAACTATAAATGTAGCAAACCTTGGGATACAACACTTTATTTAGCTGACAGCGAGATTTACCCATTACTCTATTTACATTAAAACAGAAAGTAATATTAATTTAAGTATGAAATCATTAAAAATTAAGGCCGACATGAAATTAAAAGTCATTTTTAGCGAAACACTTACCCTTGAAGCAGGACTTTCAAGTCATCTTTAATCTTCCTATGCAGCGAACATAAGAAGACAACTGTAATTTTTTTGGGAATGAGGACTACCAGTTGCCAGTGAGCCCTGCTTGGAACATAAAAAAATGTTAGTAAACTAATTAAGTAAACTTTAATTACCTTTAACATAAAACAAGGCATACCCGTCAATGTATGGCATAAGGTATATGTCTCTGTTTGACTCAGCCATCCATGTTTCCAATTAATTTTGTTTCACTTCATCTGTGTTACCACAACGTTGGATGGTCTGAGGTTCAACAAATCCGTAAACGGAAGACCGACCTTGGTCTACAATGATTGAGTCCATGTACCTATAACAACAAAGTTAACTTATTACAAAGTAGGCATCTTAATTAAAATAATATGGTACAAAAAATTAATTGTCTTGCATGCACCAGAGTTGAATAATGGAAATATTCAACATCCTGTCTCCCGCAATGATCTTCGATACATCATTGA
>NC_028352.1:17481836-17503144 GCF_000741045.1 Vigna radiata var. radiata | reverse complement strand
CTTTTGAGGACGTGTGAACTGAAGATAACATTTTCATCGTTATTAACAATTATTTTGAAATTATAATATAAAATAGCCAATGATACAAATATTATACCTATTGTGTCTCAATGTGTGTGACAATCAATGCTCTAGGCGAAGCTAAAAAAGTTCCTACGGCCTCTCCCACAAGTTGAACTTCTGGAGTAGGTATAGGCACCTGAGCCTGGGGATCCCAAACCTCGTCAATCATGACACGCACATGCCGGGGTGCTATGGGAACACCATGAATAGTTACTCCTCCCTCAACTACTCGTCCAACAGCCACAATGCATGCAGGATCCCCTTCAACCAACATGTCATACTGACCACTATAGTCAGTAGGTTCAGCAGCAGAGCACGATCCTTTGGTGCTGGCAGGAAGGGGTGTGGGAGTTTCAGTTGGCACACCTAGGGTGTCCTGCGTCATGCATTGTAGCTTCTCCTCGAGCGCTCTTTATATTTGTTTTTGTTCTTGTAGTTGCTCATTGAATCGCTGCTCCATTTGACGAAATCTTTCTTCCCACTGACGATCCATCTGCCTCAATGCCTCCTGATTCGTTGCTTGTGGTGTTTGAGTTGTTTTTTGTAGGCCAAAGTACTGACGAAGACCAATGGACCTAGGAACTGCACGTACACGTCCTGGGTGCTCCGGTTTTCCAATGGCTGTTGTTAATATGTCCTCTTCCCTGCGTCTGCTGCTCAACCAACTCATCCTGCACATTAAAAATGTTACACTACTTAAATTGCAAGATATGAATAAAATACAATAAAGTAATGTTTAAAATTTGTACTTACAATTCTGTGTGAGATCGCTACGGCTGAGGCAAATGTCATGTTCCCATCAGATTTGGTACGAGCAGCCTTCTACATCTCGTACCTTGTAGGTGGAGGTGCTAGGTCCGGGGACTCAAGCCCCAACCCATCCGCTCGACTCTTCTTAAGTTTCTCCTTCAGTTTCGCATAACCACCTCGTGATAACACGTGTGGTGCATCATTTAGCCTTTGCCTTTCTTGGGCGGCTAAACTTATACCCTGTAAAACAATTTTTATGCATAACTATATAGTAATAAAAACGAAGATTGAAGAGGTTGTTGGTTAAGAGAAATACCTTCCATTCCTCAGTCTCTCTACTTTTACGAAACTGAATCCATTCTTCTTCTATGAATGAATATTCCTTAGATGGATTCTCATGTTGTCTGTCCCCAAATACATACAGACGTGTTAGCCTTGTCTTGAAATCTCTCCACATCTTACATATCTGTGTTAAGATTTTCCTCCTCATCTGAACTGTGTCTGGAATATCATATTTTAGCTATTTAAAACAAAAAAAATGTTAATAACATAATAAGATCAAAGAAATGAATACATCAAATTTCTTTGAAGTAAGTATATATACCTGAACATCTTGCCATAAGAGGTTCTTCTCCACCTCTGGGACGTGATCCCAAGTTGGATGAAGGATAGAAACATAGGTTTTGGCTATCTTACCCAAATGACTTTTAAATCTATTAGCATTTGGCCCTGTAGCCACACCGGTTTTTGGGTCAAAATCAACATGTATCCTCGACCCAAGAACCTGTCCGGATGCCGCTTCTGGCAAACGTGTCGCTCCTCGTGTACGTCTGTTGTGAGCTGATGCTGAGTCTGAGGTCGACATACCTGAAAAATATATACAAGGTTGATATGAATTGAAATTGTAATATTCATCAAAATAAAAATTCATATAAAATCTAAAGAAAAATAAACACGCTACTTATTAAGATATTGTTTTCTCCCAGAAACCTTCATCATGATCAGTACGAAATGCATGTATGTCATCGGCAACGTCATCAATAGAGTCTTCATTAGGTCTTGATGTGGTACATGTTGTCTCAAGAATATCAAGACATTCTTCATCATCAAAACTGTGCATGTTTTTCCCTTCCAAAACCACTGACCATTTTTCATTCGCTGGATCGCTGATGTAGAATATTTGCCTTACTTGACTTGCCATAATAAATGGTTCATCAGTGAAACTCATCTCTGTCAGATCTACCAATGTGAAACCAGAGTCATCTGTAATGATGCCAGAATTTATATCAACCCATTTACACTTGAAAACAGGGACTCTAAACCTGACATAATCCACCTCCCATATTTCTTGTATTACTCCAAAATAACTAATTGATGCAGTGATGGGATTTTTGTCTTTAGAACTACAGAAGTGCACTGACTCAGCTTTTAGTGTAACCCCACTATTTTGAACTCTACTTTTGTCATCTTTTTCCTTTGTCTGAAAAGAGATATTATTAATATAGTACCCACCATATTTAATGACATCTATGTTCCGCCCCCGAGATAGCCTCAATAGAGTTTCAGAAACATTTGGAATCGCATAAATCTTTTTCTTAAACCATGGTAAGAAGGTTTTGACGTGTTCATTAAGCTGCCATTTTTCATTCATTCTTGGGTGTATGACCTTTATTTCATTAACGTGTTCAGAAATGTAAGGAATAACATCATCAGTGTTGTTTAAGATGTACAAATGAGCTTGATCAACTTCTTGTCTACTTACACGTTGAATCCTCACACCACGACCCTTACCTTCACATCTTCCTTCATTTATGCTATTAGGTAGACCCACTGGTTCACAACTTGACATGTAACTTAAACAAAATTCAATGGCTTCTTTTGCAATGTATCGCTCTATGATTGAAGCTTCTGGTCTATACTGATTCTTAACATATCCCTTTAATATTTTCATGTATCTTTCAACAGGATACATCCACCTTAGGTAAACCGGCCACATATTCGAATTTCTCGGACTAGATGAATGATCACATGAACCATGATATCAAAAAAAGAAGGTGGAAAATACATTTCCAATTCACATAGTAGTCTTATTCCTTCATTTTCCAATTGATCTAAACATCGAGGGTCAACAACTTTCTTGCAAATGGCATTAAAAAACAAACACAGACGTGTCAAAATACCCATAACAGAACGAGGTAATATGCCTCGAATAACAACCGGTAACAATTGTTGCATCAATATATGACAATCATGAGACTTTAATCCAATTAACTTAAGGTCTTGCATAGAAACAAGGTTACTAATATTAGAAGAATAACCTTGTGGAACCTTCACACTTCGTAAAGACTTACAAAAACTTTGTTTTTCTTTTTTAGAAAGAGTATGACAGGCTGGGGGCAAATAAGTGCGTCTACCTATTGTCTGTGGATGTAACTCTGTTCGAATTCCCATGTGAGCCAAATCTTGTCTTGATTTTATCCCATCTTTGGTCTTCCCTTTCACGTTTAATAAAGTTCCGATGACACTGTCACAAACATTTTTTTCTACGTGCATCACATCGATACAATGTCAAACATCAAGTATAGACCAATATGGAAGATTAAAAAATATTGATCGTTTCTTCCAAACTTGTTTTGCAGATGTACTTTTACGATGTTTTCTGAATACAATGTCAATGTTTTTGACTTCGTTGTACACCTCTTCACCATTCTGGGGTCTTCACACAACCTCATCCTCGGCACTTCCATTGAATGCTTTTTTCAATCTACGATAAGGGTGATTGCGAGGAAGGAATTTCCGATGTCTTGTATAAACTGTCTTCTGACCATGCTTCAATTGAAGGTAACTAGTGTTTTCTTCACAAATCAGACATGCAAAATGTCCTTTAACACTATAACCGCTCAAGTGTCCATAGGCTGGAAAATCATTTATAGTGCAAAACAACATTGCACGCAAACGGAAATTGTCTTCAACACCTTCTTCCCACAACAATTTCAAATCATCAATTAAAGGTTTCAAGTAAACATCAATGTCATTGCCAGGTTGTTTAGGACCAGATATCATGATTGACAACATGACATATTTTCTCTTCATGCACAACAATGGAGAAAGATTGTATATCATCGACATAATTGGCCATGAACTGTGTTTGCTACTTAAATTCCCGTACGGATTCATACCATCAGTTGCAAGTGCAAGTCTTAAGTTTCTTGGATCTGCACCAAATTCTGGAAATGTTTCATCGATCTTCTTCCGCTATGGTGAGTCTGCTGGGTGTCTAAGATGATTATCGCACTTTCTTCCATAGAGAACATACGTTTGAACCTAGGTATTATAGGCAAATACCACATGACCTTACCAGGTGCACCATCATTACCTTCTTCAGTGTTTTTGTCACGTTTCTTCTTAAAACGGCTTAAACCACATGTTGGACAATGCTTTAGTGAAGCAAATTCCTTAATGTATAAAACACAATCATTGGGGCAAGCATGTATCTTCTGATATTCAAGACCCATTGGACATAAAACTTTTTTGGCCTCGTAGTTACGAATAGGAGGAGTATTATTTTCTGGAAGCATCTCCTTCAGCAACTCCAACAACTCCGTGAAACTTTTATCCGTCCATCTGTTCCTTGCTTTTAAACTAAACAACTTCAAAGTTGCAGACAAACGTGTAAAGTTCGTGCAGCCTGGGCACAACGGTTGTTCAAAATCATTGATAAGAGAATCGTACAAATTAGCTCTTCTAAAGTTATTTTCACTAACATCACATATCATGTCCTCTAAATGATCAGTCATCCATTCTCCATGCCAAGTCCAAACCGTATACGATCTAGTTATGCCGAACATGAATAGATGATCATGCAAATTGCCCAGGTCTTGTCATATTTGATTAGCACAACGAACACAAGGACAAAAATATGTCTCGTTCACAGACTTTGCATTTTCTTTAATATATTGCAAGAACACTGAAACACCCTTCTCATATTCTTCAGAAATGTGACGTGCATTCATCCAGCTTCGATCCATACTATGTTCGTAACATACTTCATCAGTATAAAATTGGACAATTGGACAATCGGACAATTCAAAATTTAATAAAAACGATTAAAAGATCAATCGTTTGTGTTAAATTTCAAACGGGAAATATGTTTC
This sequence comes from Vigna radiata var. radiata, assembly GCF_000741045.1. Classification (NCBI taxonomy): domain Eukaryota; kingdom Viridiplantae; phylum Streptophyta; class Magnoliopsida; order Fabales; family Fabaceae; genus Vigna; species Vigna radiata. Next base: position 17,498,177 of record NC_028352.1, on the reverse strand, counting down.
ACTAAGTGATTTCATACTAATGCATGTCAATTATAATAACACAACTAAACTTAATCACATGCATATACTAACAATCTGCAAACACATGCATATACTAACAATTTGCAAACACACGCATACCTAAACGTCAATATGAAATCATAAAAAAAACACCAATAAAATGCAAATTCAGAATGCCAACGTCATACACAAAAGCCAATAATATCCATACAAATTAAGTTTTCAAGAAACAACCTAACCTTTTTAGCAGATTATATATAACCAAATGAGATAGTTGTCATAGTGCACGCCCAAATATAGGTCAGAAATGCAGTCCAAAAACAGTCCAAAATGCAACCCAACAAAGACGTTTGAAACTGCAACAAAACGCAATGAAATGAAATTATGATCGGTTCAAATGAAAGCTTTTTTTTATCAAAGACTAATTCAATCGGAGCAAAACTAAATTTAAACGGTCAAAAACACAGAAAACGAACCTCTAATGGCGTGACGGAGAAGAGCTCTCGACGAAGAAGACGATCAATAGTGGAAACTGCTCGCGGGTTCACGTTCTGAAGTTTATGTCACTCTAGACGTCGGTTCTCAGTCGAGACAGACGTCTATAAGGTTATAGACGTCGGTGATCTCACTAATTCGACATCTATATCATTTAAATATTAATATTGGCGCGAATTATAGACATCAGGTATGTGCGCAACTGACGTCTAGTTGGACATAGTCGTCGGTTGGATTGTAACTGACGTCTAGTTTGTAGCATAATCATTACAGTTTCACCTAACTGTCAGGTTATAGACGTCTCTTAGGCGGGGCGTCGACGTCTATGTCTCAGACATTAATGGCACCAAACTACCTGTCAAGTTATAGACGTCAATTGGGGGGCACCGACATCTGCCTCGCGACTTTTCACCATCTCTGAGACTTATAGACGTCGGTGGTTGTCTTGGAGACGTCTACAGGTCGACTGTTCACCTTACCTGGCAGCCCTGTAAACGTCGCCTTATAGGAGGACCGACGTCTAGAATTCTTCAGATATCAGTTAGGCCAGGGCCCGACGTCTACTTGCCCTACTTAATTACGAAATTGCCACTGGTCATCGTTTTACGTCAGTGCACATAACAACCGACGTCTAGACGGTGACGTTAAACAACATTTTTTCACTTTACTTTTCATTCTTCACAATACTATATTTCTTCATTAAGCATATAATCCTAGGTTCCCAAAGTCACTTGAATAATCACTAAATCAAACTACTAGCATTGTCCATAAATTCATTAAACCATTTATCACTAAATCAACTACAGATGACGTGTAAGCTTACTTATATTTTAGTTGTACAAAAACACTTATACATTAAATAATATAATCAAAAGTCATTTCATGGATGATCTATGAGGTAATCTAGTGAAGTTAATCATACTACATCATCTAGTTAGGCTCATCTATCTAGACAGTTTAATAAGGTTGTCTATCTATAACATCTCACATTTACCAAGATTTAAAAAATCATTTTGATAAATAATTTTAGTTAAAATTCAATAATAATTGGACAAATTCCAGTTAAAACAGTGGATTAAACTCAATTATAAGTCAAGAAAGCAAAAATTAAGTGTTCTCAATGTGATCGAAAATATAATTCTCAAGGGAAAACTACTACAAAAACTGTGTGCTATGATATAATAACCATGAAGACTAGAAAGAAGTTAATTTTAGTAACAAAAATATTGATAAAAAGAAAGAGAAGTGTATCGTTTTTATACAGAATCCTTGCATTTTTCTAACAACCATGAAAAATGTAAAAAGAGAGAAGTATGAAATTTATTCAACTTATTAAAATTGTAACTTTATATTTTTAAAAATGGAAACACTATTATTATGTAACACTATGATATATAATTAACAACTACAAAAATAAAAAGGTGTTAAATAAGATATAAAAAAATTAATAATAAATGTGAATAAGGTATTTTATTTATAATATTATATAAAGATTATACATGGCAATGACATATGAACATCATATATTACATTAACCTAATAAGGATTCACCTAGCAATGATATATCAATATCACAATTTACATTAACCTAATTAACATTCACCTGACAGTAATATAACATTCATCTAATATTTTTTTCAATATAAGTATCTCGTACACACATTTATAAATTTATTGTATGGTGGCTGCACTTTTCAAATACTACATTTTTAGTTCTTTAAGTATTTTCTTTTCATTATTAATAATTTGGGTTTATTATACATATTTTCTTTGATTTTGTATTTTTAGCTCATTTGAACTTTGCTCATTGTTTGGTCATAACTTTTTTTTTGTAAGAATTATTTTTCTCTTGATTCTATTTATACTATATTTTAGATTTCCAAGGCTTCAAAATGAATACATGGTTTGCTAGATTTGGATTCCTTTGTATTATAATAGTAGGCTCTATAAGGGGGAATGAGTATAATGTTACTCTTTTTTTTTCAATACACCACACTTGATCACTTGATATCAAATAGATTGAGCATGTAGGAAAAAAATTATATTGGTTCATCCAAAACCTTGAGTTACACATCAAATTCTCTCTTAAACATATTACTTAAGAGGTTTCACTAATAAAATAAATTATTATAATGAGTACATCAACTTCTCCAAGTTATACCAAGTACACAAACATCGCGAGGTTATCATGAGTACACAAACCTCTCCAATTTACTCTTTTTTAATCTCTCATATAGATTATGAACTTACAAGAAATAAAAGAAACTCTCAATAGATAGCAAAATTTAAGCGTATAAGAAAAACTTCACAAAGTGAAGAATATTACAACAACTTTCACACTTTCACTTTTGAACACATTAGACGACTAATGGAAAAACTTGTAAGGCATTGTATGAATCTTGTGTTCATGTAAATTGATGTTCTTCGATTTTAACTTCAACTATTTATATTTCTTTTGAAAATGGTTGATGAAACATTAAGCAAGACATCTTTTGAATTTGCAAATTTGTGTATTAACTTTAATACATACAGATTCATCATCTTCATTATAAGTGCTCGAAAAGAAAAGTTCTAATAAGATCTTCAAAGAATTCTTTAGAATGATTTAGCCTTCATTTTTATTAAAGGAAAAAAATCCAAAGATATATGCAAATATATATAATTATGAGAAGCCAAACACACAAAAGATTATTGAAAAAAAAGTATGTGTTTCCATATTCAGATATAAAGACATTGTTAATCATTTAAAACATGTCAATTCGCACATATATAATTCATTTATGAAGTCTTTCACATATATTTTATTATATAGAAATATTTTGATCGTTGTGGTTTGATTAAATTCATTATAATTTAATTCAAAATAAAGTTTGAAGTATCTAATGTTATCTAATAATGTGTTAAACAAGATCCTGTGGACATTTGATCAGAGACAACAACAAATTTGTCTAAGAGAACTTTAGTTTCATGAACACACATATTAGATAGATTATATATATTAAATATTAATCCACATCACTTGGAGTATTTGTTACCATCAGAGGCATTTGGTGGTCTTGTGTAGATTTGATGTTTGATGTGTGTGTTTATATAGGTCATTTAATCTCAACAATGTTAGATTGTGTGATTTGATTTTACTTGTATTAATTAGTGTATATTTCTATAATTGAACTTTTGGACCATATTAGAACCCATGATTAGGCCTGCATTTACTTTTGTTATCAGAGCCTATACAAGATGTAATTGTGCTCAAAATAGGAGGACTATTAATCATTTGCGAATTTTGCAACATTTTAGTTTTTTTCTCTTTTCTCTCCACTTTCATATTCTTCCTTATTTTGTTGTCTTATTTATGTTCTTAAATAATGGTACACAAATTGAGTTTTAGGTCAATCTTTCTTCGATTCGAGTTTGTTCTTCTCTTCTTTAATTTTGATTTTGGTATTTATTATATCACTTTGCATTTCTTACATTAAAATTCAAATTAATAATAGATTGAATCTTTATTTGATATCTCCATACAAATTAGATTGAATGTTATTGGGACTTGATTCGTATATACCTATTTAGCTGATTAATTAAATTGATTAAACTAGAATTTGAATCTTTAAAAAACTATTATTTTTGGATTCTTTGGTTATTGAATTTGTGATTGATCTATTTTCATCTTTTACATTTTCAGGTTTGATTTCTAAATCTATTTTCCAATTTTCATTTTGTGTTTTTCTATTCCTAAAACCCAAATTAATTTGTATAAAAACAATACTAAAGATTTAATACAATTCAATATGTTTCATTTGAAAATCAATAGAAGTTGTGCTCTATATTGCAAAATTTTTTAAAAAAAACATAGAATTTCAAGAACAACAATTGAAAATCAAATAAAAGACTAAAGTTAAACTAAACTATTATATACCTAAGTTGGGATAATATGAATCTATAATTACTATGATTGGACATCTATAATTCATTCATTTGACAATGTTAAAATTTGTGTTTGTCATGTACCTACAATGAAAAATTTATAACTTAAACAATATAGAATGAATGAATTTTGTTTTTGTGAAGTTAGGAGACAAATGCTCTTATAAGTAAACATGATTACTTTGCTTTAAATGATTTTGTGGTCTTATACTAATTAACAAAGTCTAATAATTTGCTTTCAAGATTTTTCTCCTTCTGCTGAAGAACATATATCAAAATTGTTGAATTGAAATAATAATATGTTTTATTTAATTATTTTCTACTTTCAAATCCTTAAAGCATGAATTCATTTATAAGAAGACCACATTTCAAAATACTTATTTATTATAAGCTAAAAAGCTTACATGGATTCAAAGTTGTTCTCTACTTTAAGCTATGAAATGTTCAATAATGTGCATGCTCGTTTATTATTATAAAAAATATTATATTGTATTTTAGGTTTATTTAGTAATTTGGTCCTTATAGTTATGCTTATGATTTCTTTTAGTTTTTATATATTTTCTTACTCAACTGAGTTCCAATATTATAAATAGAATCAATTTGGTTTCTTTGGTTAAATTAATATTAACGCCATTTACAATATTTTGCTTTTCAAAATTTGAGACATAATTTATCTTGAGATTCCTTTGGTTTGACACGTGACACATTCTAGATTTTTGACACATGGCATATTTTCAATAATATTAACATCAATTTAACGAAAGATGCCAAATTGATTCTATTAGAAAAATATTGAAACTCAATTCAATAAAAAAATATAAAGAACAAAGTGAACCACATGCCTAAAGGTAAGGATTAATAAGTTCTTAAATTTTAAAAAATTTCTTTTCTAATTGCATTCTTTTGGATTCATTTAAGTGTTTAATTCCTATTTTTAGCTTAGATTTAGTTTAAAGGGCCAAATTGTTAGTTTTTCTTAATTTGTGTTAATTAGCTTATTTTTTAATTCATTTTTAGTGTAAGTCTTAAATAATTTTACTTTGTATAGATTAGTTGCTAGTTGTTTAGTTCGAATTTTAAATAGGAGTAGAATATTTATTAAACTAATGATTCTTATTAATACATAATCTAACAATTTAGTTAAATAGGTTAGTTTAGTTTTGTTACTTTTATATTCATAGCCTAACATAGAATAAAATATTCTAGTATAGGTCATATCATTTATTAATTTCAGCATCTTAGTTCTAGAATATTTTAAGTAGTTAGTTAATTTTAGTTGTTTTTTTTGGTTAGTTTTATAATTCTTCATTATTGAGATATAGCTATAGTATTTTTACATTTTAGCTTAGTTTAGTTTATGTAGCTTAGATTAATTTCCAATTAGCTTAAGTAGTTTAGTTTAAACTAAGTTTAATATGGATGTTTGGTTCATAAATTTGGTTTAGAATAAGTAATTTTAAGTGTAGATTTAGTGTTAAAACAAGATCATCTATAAGACTGAATTGTCTAAACGTCCTTATATGTTTTGAAGTTTAACAAACAACAATAAACGAAATAATGATATTACAAAATGTTATGTTTGGAAAAGTAATATACTTGAAAGATAAGCCTTTTGTGAAAAAAGCTTTGTCAAATCTAAATGCTTTGAGAAAAGCTTTAGTAAATGCACTAACACATGAGTAAAGACACTACTAAACAATTTCCTTACAAAATGCGTTAAAGTGTTATATGAGAGTCTTGCTAAACGCACTCATGTTATACTTTGCTAAACTAGACGAGTTCTTACTGTAACAACTTCAATATTGCTAAGATAGTAGCCAACAAAATAGAAAGCGTAAATTCAACCCTAAGTCATCTTCCAACAAACACGAAATTGATTATTAGCAAATTAGTTCTTATAAAAACTATACAAAATGGTTAGTAAAACAAAAACAATAAAGAAGATAAAGATCAATAAAAGATTAAAAAACAAAATAACAAAAGATAGAAAGAAATGAATTTATAAAAATATTTAAAAAGATAAAAATAATGATAAAGAAAATAGGTTGATTTCAATGCTTTTTCAAAATAGGATTCATCATTGGTTATTTAAAAATTATTGTTCAATTAATTCTTATCTTAGATTTTGAAATTAATTAATGTAATTTCTCAATTAATCTGCGTTCTCATTCTTAACCAAATTACATTCTTAATTAAATATTACTATGTCTAGTTATGTATATTCTTTTACCTCTTATATCAAATAAAAAACTAATTAATCAAAGTACATTCTCAATTGGTAGCAAAAATTCATTTAATCACATGAAACTTTCTAACTTTAATCAAAGTAAATTCTCAATTAAAATTAAAAACTCTTGGATCATATAATTATATGTCATATAGATTTAACACCATGCTTACTTGCTATAATGAAAAAACACATTACTTTTATTTTATTAAGAAACAAAAGACATAGAAAAATATAAATCACAACAAGAACTTAAAGAACAAACCAATTTGTTCATCTAACCTTGGAATCTAGCTAAGAAATTACACTAGAATCAACCAAGAGGCTTAGCCCTCCGGAATGTGGAAATAACATAAAAATAGAAGAAGAGAGGGTGGAGAACATGGGAGAAGAGAGAGGATGAAATTTGAACCCCCAAAGGGTTCCTAAGCTCCCGTGATGTGTTTCCCTAAGTCTCTTTATATAGAAATTGGATTGGACTTTGTTTCAAGCTTTTATGTTGTTGTAATCTTCTTTATCATAATGTAATTTTTTCTAATTATCTTTTAAATAATCCAAAGTCTTCAAGATGTATTTTATTGTTGTGGAGATCTAAAAATGTTGGAGAAAATATTTGCTAGATTAAAAAAAAAGATTTGGCAAATATTATCTTTTGATATTTATTCATATAGTTAAATAAGGTAATTATTTAGCAATATCAAATAAAATATCTTAAGATATATGTTTCCTAATTTATCTTTAATCATAAACATTTATCAATTATCAAAACCCTTTTAGTAGAAAAAATAGAGAAAACCGCAAGATCCAAATTTTGTTGCATGTTCCCTCTTCTTGACTTAGCCAAATTTCTTCACTTTTTCATGTTATGCTTGTATTGACTTCTTGTGGTCTTTATTATTTGCTATTCTTGGATTTATCTTTAAGGTATCATGAAACTTTAACCAATTTATTTCTACACCTCAATGAGCTCAACTTAGGTGCAATTGTACTAACACACCTCAAAATATCCAAAGAACATTTATGCAACTAAAAAGCTATTTTTAACATGTTTGTGTCTCTTGCTAAATAAACCTAATTATAACAAATCCTAATTAAAATATTCTGTTAAAGTATAAAATCCAATTAAAAATCTAATATTAAAGGCCAAATGAAGGCATAAATATGCACTCATCAGAACCCGTTTAGAGTGAACCAGTATAAAAGCGAGCTTTCATCTTTAATATCCTTTTACTGTGTTTCTAAAAGCTTTCGAAAATCTTCCAGTTTTCAACACTCTCTACATACTTTTTTAACCCCTGCAAATAACATATAACACTAATTGCAAAAAGTTTTTCGAACTCTATTCATTTATAACTACATTCATAACAATTAATTAAAATCATTTATAATACAAAAGTTAATGCAAAATTACTTCATTACACTGACACAATGATTAATAACCATAAGCTCATTGAATAAAATTTCTTTCATATCACCAGAAGAATTTTTCTAATTTGGTGCCCATATTGGATTTGTTGTATCTTTTGAAGAGAACTAAAACACTTACAACCTAGAGTGGGTAAATTCGGTCTAGATAGTTGTCTAGGAATAAATCCTAGAAAGGCTAAACTTGGACTAGACATGTTGTCTAGGGGTATCAGGAATGACTACAGATGGCAGCGGGTCGGGTCAGGCACGGATAGTACCTATCCGCAACCCAACCCGCATTTGAAAAACCTTACCCGTACCCGCCCCGTTACCCGTTGGATACCCGCATAAAAAAACCCGCAGATTTTTTTCAACCCGCGGGTACCCGTTGGATATCCGCTTTCCACCAAACCCAATTTCTGGCCTAAAATCCATTCTCCTTTCTTATCTAGAATCATGACTCACAAACCCTAATTTTTCATATTTTTCATTTCAAACACAACAGTCGTGTGCTCCTCCAGCAACTCTCTCCTTTCATGCTGGTCACGCACAAGAGAATCTTTGCCACTCCAAACATCTTCCACCATCATTAGGGATCTAAAAAAAAGAAAAATCGCAGTTTGGAAGTAGGCACCAGAGATGCCTCAGATTTCGAATCGGCGGGTCGTCATCACCGCTTTCTTCTCAGAATGCTTTCTTCCAACCTCGCACCACCCCTTTCTGCCTCTACTCCCCTCGCCCCACCATCTTCAAACCAGCATCAGTCAAATGCGCCACCCAGCTCCACCCCTCACCCACGCCCAAGATCACGTCTTCAACTTCGTCGTCGGCCTTGCCACCCTTCCGGAAAAGGTCCTCCTCCGTGCCCAATTCGAGCTCTACAACTAGGGCGGAACATGGTGAGGAAGGCGTCGTGGAACTCTCGTTCCACCGTGGAACCTAGTGAGGAAGGTGCCGGAGAACTCTCTCGAAGGAGCAGAAGCGGCAAACCTGGTGAGGAATGGGGCAACTTCCTATTCTTTGATCAGTTTTGAAAAACAAACCCTAAAATAATTTTGGGCTTTGGCCCAATTTCATGGCAGATTTAAAAAAAAAAAGCTAATTGAAATGTTAAAAAAAAACTAATGAATAAAATTATAATTTTATTTTTTAAATGGGTAACGGGTATCCAGGGGTACAAATAGTGTGATACCCGAACCCGACCCTTTAACAAGCGGGTATTAAAATACCCGCTACCCGCTACCCGTAGGTACGTCTTACCCACGTGTATTAAATACCCGAAGCGGATTTTACCCGCGGATACCCACTGGTACGATTTTTTTTTGCCAACCTTAGGAAGGACATATAATACTTAACCAAGAGTGGGTCATACTCGGTATCATAAGTGGTGTAAGAATACTCAGACTAAACGTGTTTTCTAGGGGTGTTAGGAAGGACTAGAATACTCAACCAATAGTGGGTTATACTCGGTGTCAAGAGTAGCTAGAATACTTAACCAGGAGTGAGTTAAACTTGGTGTTAAGAGTGGCTAGAATACTCAATAATGAGTGGGTTAAACTTAGTGTCAGGAGTGACTAGAATACTCAACAAGGAATGTGTTAAACTTAGTGTCAGGAGTGACTAGAATACTCAACTAGAAGTGGGTTAAACTCAGCGCCAAGAGTGGTTTGAATACTCAATCAAGAGTGGGTTAAAATCGTTGTAATCTTGAAAAGATTAATAGAACCTCTTAAGAGTTCTTACGAGAGAACTAAGCGTAGCTTAAGTTTGAGTGAACTAGAATACTATGCCTTAATGCTTTCTTCTTTTTAAACTATTGTTAGGTCTTTTACATCATCGTCTAAAAAAGTTTATATTTGTTGATCTTACATATTCAATATCTAAACATAGTTCCTATCTGTATAGTATTATTACAAACCATTACACACTGCGAAAATATTTTGAACAACCTATTAACACCCTACCCTTCCCTTGTATTTTTGTAGCTTTGAATAACATAGATTGATTATGCTTTTTAGTTATCTCTATGTTTAATTTTGAAGCTCACCTAAGGCTTGCTTTCATATGAGTCCTTCAAGTTCTAATTGGAACTTCGGAAAGTCAAAAATTTTTACTTATAATCTTCTGTTATGCTTCTTGAACAGGAATCTTAAACATTCTTTGAGATGTTCTTCTAGCCTTGCGTATTAATAAGAGATCCTCTCCAAGAATTTTTCTCCATTAAAACTTTAAACTCTGAATAATATATTCAATATAGTAAAAGTTATATTTAGAATTAATCTCCTCTTATATTTAATAAACACATAAAATATTATATTTGTAATAAAAAAAATATAAACTAAATTTAAAATATAAATAAAAATAATAACCAACTAACTATGATAATCTAATATATCAAGGAATAAAAATATTAAAATGATTTTATTTTGGTTTAACTTTCATTTTAAACAATACAATTATTGTATGTTAGATACCATTACTGATTGTGATTCTTGCAGGTGACTATAATGTTAAATTCAAAGAGCCAAAATCTTCTTATTCTTCCATATACTTATTGAAAAAGAGACAGATTATGCTTTTATTATATATGGTACAACTCTCAAATGGGCATTCTTAACTTTCCATCATGTTAAGCAAAATCACATCCAATTCCAACCTTTATCTCAAAATTAATACTTAAAGTTTCAAATAGTTATGTTTTTATCCATGTGCTTACTATCCTACAACCAAACATGCACATGGACTTATTCTTCATACATTTGATTTAGTTTGGTTGGTGAAAAATTAGAGATTATACATGAAAACAAGAAAAAAAAAACTTTGAAAAAGATGTATCATGATTTGAAAATAAAGGAATGAATTTTCATTTTCTCTTTTCTGTTTTTCTTGTGTTACCGTTTATCGCTAAAATCAGGCTCATCGAATCATTACCCTTTTCAAACACGAGGTGCTAAACCCCAGTTCTCTCTTTTCAGCCGTTCAAAACTTAGAATCCACGTGTCACCAAAAGGTTTGCTGAAATGGAGATGTCTATTTCTTCAGAAATGGAGAGGATCTGGACTCCGAAAAAAGCGTTGCTCCCCACCCCCACACCTTAGGGTTCTTCGGTTCTTCTTCTCCTTCTAACCCAACAAGAGCCCTTAGAAAAAAAAAATCACATTCCCCAAAACGCCCTTCGCACAACGCATGGCGAAAACGAGGCCAGGCAGAAAGGACTTGGACTCGTACACCATAAGAGGAACCAACAAGATCGTCCGAGGTAACACACACAACGACGACCCTTTGCGTTTTTCTCGTTCAAAACACTTCCTTTCCTCGTTTTCGTGGCTGCCCATGATGTTTTTTTGAGGTGGGCTTGTCGTTAACAGCGTTTGGTTCTTTGCTGCTGCAGCTGGCGATTGCGTTCTGATGCGGCCCTCGGACACTTCGAAGCCCCCTTACGTGGCGCGCGTGGAGAAGATCGAGCAAGACAACAGGAACAACGTGAAGGTGCGTGTGAGGTGGTACTACAGACCCGAGGAGTCCATTGGGGGTCGAAGACAGTTCCATGGTGCCAAAGAGCTTTTTCTCTCCGACCACTATGATGTGCAGAGTGCTCACACCATCGAAGGCAAATGCTTAGTGCACTCCTTCAAGAACTACACCAAGCTTGAGAATGTGGGTGCTGAGGATTACTATTGTAGATTTGAGTACAAAGCCGCAACTGGGGCTTTCACTCCTGACCGTGTTGCTGTGTGAGTTTCCTCTCAAATATGTTCTTGGTCCTTCAAAGTATCTCCAAACTCAGTTTTAGTCCCATTGCAAAATTTAGTATGTTTTGGGTCTTTTTAGGTCTTTCATTTTATCATTTATAACAATTTAGTTTGTTATTGTCGTTATGTTTTAACAGAAGTACATTTTTTTAGTGACTGGTTTTAAATTCTATAAAAATTTAACTAGGTTTTAGTGTTTTCATTTTAACATAATTCGTTTCTAGTTATTATATTTTAACAGAAACACATATTTTTAGTACCTGACGAGCGAGTGATAGCACTTCAATTTTGGTAAATGTAATGAGTAAAAACCTATTACAATTTTATGGGGATTAAAACTTAATTTCTGAGATATTTTGAGGGACATCCTTACTTAATATGTTCTTTTGGGTTATTGACAGTGAGGAGGGGGATTTTGGTTTTTGTTTTGAAGGTATTGCAAGTGTGAGATGCCATATAACCCGGATGATCTGATGGTACAATGTGAAGGGTGCAAGGATTGGTAAACTCAGTGTATTCTGCTTACTTTGTTTCCTATTTATTGAACTTGGTGTTTCTGATTTTTTATATTTGGGTGTCTGCACATATATATGTGTATATGTATGTATGTTGAATTTGAACATTAGATGTTATTTACTGGCAGGATGAGCAGGCTACAGTGCTAGAGAGTTGTAAGGTCTATTTGAACATCAAGGGAAATGGAAGATGATTCCCACGGTCCAATATGGTCCCTAAAACTTCTAAAAAACCTATATCTTGGCTTTGCAAGCTTTTTTGCTTGTTGGTCTTGAAAAGTCATTTTACTGTTGTAGTAAAATAAAAGAGAAGAAGTAAGAAGGAAAGAGTAAATGCATAAAAGATTGTCCATTTTGTTGTGAGCTACTCACGGCTAAAATTTAAGTGACAGATGACTTGAATTTTTGTCTCTAAAAGTACCAGTGTGTTTGTCTGTGAGTGTGGCTGTTGGTTCCTTTGTTTCTTTTATTCGGTATGTGTCAGGCAATATAAGTTGAACGAAGATGAATTTTTCCTTCTGCTGACTATTTTATCAGAAGCGACGAAATTTTGTACTTAGATGTTTTTTTATATCAGTGCCTTTGTAATATTGGGGATGCAACTTTGCTAACATCACTTATTTTTTTTTATAAGCGTGAAAGAGTGTTAAATCTGTGTAGATTTCTTGTAGGTACCATCCTGCTTGCGTGGGCATGACTATTGAAGAAGCAAAGAAACTAGATCATTTTGTCTGCTCGGAATGTTCATCTGATGATGATATGAAGAAACCACAAGCTACATTTTCTGCATCACCTGGAGCTGATGGCAAGGTGACTTCTTATACATCCATTACCAAATAATTACTACTATGTTCTCATTACTTGTTGTTCATGACATACGACTAACACATAGATTTCTATTATTTAGTTTCCCCCTAGCAATTATATGGGGAGGGTAATGCGGCTACATTACTGAAAAATTGATGAGAACAAAAATTCCTTTAAAAAATTTAACGTTAATGTAGCTTGTTATGGTTGCCCTTGTTCTAGTTTTGAAATTGGCCATAGAGTGCAGCTAGATTTTTACTAGTTAGCACCTTTTTGGCCATATAATTGTGAAAACAAAAGGATTTTGGTGTTTTGACTCAGACTCATGAAAATAGCAGCCATGTTTACGTTAATCAGTCTCATATGTACTTCTCCTGTTTTGATATCAAATTTTGCATACTGCATTCTTAATTTCCGCTTTGCTATCCTTAATCTGAAACACGATGGATATTTTTGAAATCATATTTGTTTTTAGCATAGTTAGTTCAAACTGCAGAATAGCTAAAAATAATCTACTGATCATGGGTGCTTGTTATACCTTTTCTTTGAAATATACCTCTCTTATTTTTAGTTCTTGTACCCTTATCTGACAGACATGTTTTTTTTTTTTTTTTAATTTATTTATTTATTTATTTATTTTACTTTGTTGACAAATTCACATTTTAGTGTTGCAAAACTTTTCTTCCTTGATGCCTCTTGGATTGTGGTTTTGACTAAATTTTGTCTTCGCTAATATGTTTAGACATAGTATTTTGATGTGAAAAGCCAAACAATTTCCATATTTGAGGGGGAGATATAGATGTGGGCGTGTTGTTTTTTCATCACTGTCATAAAATTGCAGATTTATTTTATAAAACTGACTTGCATCAATTGCTTTTGATTTTCCTGAGGGTAGGGAAGCTGGCATAATGGATTTATTATTCCTGATACATTTAATTTGATCATCATTTTGGCTTAGGATGACGTGCATTCTTCTGCTGATCTTTATATTTTTTTCATGTATGTATTTTGCTTCATTTCATTTCACCCTTGTTGCTAATTCTTAGTAAAATGTTTGGGATTCAACTAGCCTCAAAAGAATCTATAAGAGAAGAAAACATAAGATCTTTGAAGCTATGACATGACTCTTATCTGATAAATACACAATTTGTACTAAAATAGGTTTTCTGTTTAAATAGGTTTGCAAATTTATATGCAAGATATTTAATTCAAATCTTGATTATAATAACATCAATCTATATCTTAAAAAGAAATAAAATGTTTACTGTATTTTCATATCATATTATTATGAAATGGAGATTGTAAATTCAAAAGTTTGTTCTCTGTCTCTATATCTGCTTATTGTGTAAGAAATTTCATTGTATTTTTTTGGATGAAATATCTGTGTATGAGTTATTTTAGCTTTATCTTCCTCTAATTTCTCAACTTTTAACTTTTGTGCTTGGTGCCCTTTTATGCCAATTTTAATTTGGGGTGAAAATGGAATCATGAAAAAGCTTGTAGTAAAGTGTTTTGTTTCTTAAGGACATATCTACATAAAAAATATTTTTTAGATTTCTTGTAATTTGGTATTCTAGGTTCTGTACTGATTTTTATTTATTTATTTTTTTTGTATTATCCATATACTGAGTTTTCAAAATACACTAATGTCGGTGAATTAAAAAAGTTTTAAAACATCAAAATCAATATACATAACATAAGTGTATTTTGAAGACTCTCATAAAGATATTTTTCCAAACAGGTCTTCATAGAAAACATATTTTTCCAAACAGGTTTTCATAGAAAACATTAAGAAAAAGAGCTTATTCTAACATAAGTGGCATGATAAGAGTGTGAATATACTGATAAGATATTGTCTGTTTAGGATCAAATTTTTATAGATTTATTTTTGATATTATTTTAAAAGATTTTTATTAATAAAGGTATCTTGAATATATATAAATTCATGTATGTCGATGTGGGATTTTATTTGTATCTAACACGGATTAGGGTAAATGAGATTGTTGATTGGAAGTGAGTAGTTTGAAATTATATTGGAAATTTTGAATGCAGGTGGATTCGAAGCGGCGGAAGAGATGACCATGATGGTGAAGAAGGGAAGACTGTGATAGCTTTTGTGTGGCTCAATGGTAGCTTTTGTGTGTTGTACAGCTTCTTCGTATAGAGGCTATAAACATTTTACTATGTATTTGACTCATCTTATATTATGTATCTATCTGCTGTCTTATCTTAGATTTAATTACTCTGACATTTCTTCAGGATAACTCCCATCCAACTGTTTATTCCTTAGATCATGACATCAAACCTTAATATTTTAGAAGTACACAGAAGTTGTTAGTGTTAAATGCTCATTCTCTTATCTCACTTTTGTTTTTACACTTTTACTAGATTTCAAGTATATCATAAATTTCTGTATTATGAATTTAGTTTTTATTAGATTTTTTTTTTGTCTGATTATTGGGTATTTAATTTTTTTTATATTTTTTATTTAACTTTTTGTGATTAAATTTTTTATTAATTGAATGATCTGATTATTAGTTTATTGTTATATTTAATTTTCACATGTTATTAAAAAATGTGAGATGATGATGTTAATATATAAAACAAAATAGAAATAATAAAAGTAACTTGGATACTTATTACAGAATAAAACGAGTCTTAAAAAGACAATATTTTGTGTATTTAATCGATAAAAAAAGTCTGATATGAATTTACTTCGAAGTATATAAAGTTAGCAGTAATGTGAAATTCAAATAAATTTAAAAGAAATATATTTTGTTGATCAATTATTTTTTTTTAAACTGGCTAGAGATAATAAAATAGAATTACCAATTTAATGTCCACACTGATTTTATTTGATTTATTTATAATTTTGTTCGTATATGTTACTTGCAGTGTAATGCAAAAATTGAAGATGGAAAATTAAGGAAGTCCAAAACGATTAAAATTGTTTTTTCTTTTCTCTACGTATAAATTACGATTATAGTATATTTGATTTAGTTTAACTTTAACATATCAACTCTTAAAACCTCTTAAATTTTAAAAATCAACTCTTAAGAATTTATAGATGACAACAGATATGAATATTCTATATATATATATATATATATATATATATATATATATATATAAGTATGTGTGATAGGAAAAAATAAAAAAAAATTATGAATGAATAAATGCAAACAACTTATAATAAAAAAAAGTTTATAAATTT
>NC_028352.1:17470469-17481820 GCF_000741045.1 Vigna radiata var. radiata | reverse complement strand
TAGTATATTTGATTTAGTTTAACTTTAACATATCAACTCTTAAAACCTCTTAAATTTTAAAAATCAACTCTTAAGAATTTATAGATGACAACAGAGTACATCCTTCTATATCTATATATATATATATATATATATATATATATATATATATATATTATGTGAGTTTACATTTTTCATTAAATAAAAATAAAAAAGTTAAACAACTTATAATAAAAAAAAGTTTATAAATTTGTTATTTTGAATTTTGAGATTAAAATGATATTAACATTTTATGTGGGTAGAATTCATATTTAGTTAACATTGTATTTTGAAAATAAATTCTTTTCTAAAATACCTAATAATATCATAATCTGATTCATTTTAATTTTAAACGAGGATGAACATTAAATATTCATAAATAGATTATTTTAATGTCTTATTATTAATTATTTATATGTGTTAGACTTATATGTTATTAATATTTATTAATATTAATGATATTCGAAGTCGCCGATCTTTAACATTTAAATGAGAATGAATGGAATTGATTATAATAGAACAAATAATGGTATTCTTTGGTCCATTAGTTATTTTTATTTTGAGTTTTTGTTCCACTTTAATTAGATCATATTCCTCTACTATTTTGTTAACCCTTTTATTCAGAGGTGGTTTTCTTTTCATGGAAACTTGTTTCATTTCAATCTTCGAAATGACTTTTTTGCTGTTCTTTTCATGACGTGATAAACGAGAGGGAATTATACTTTCTTAGAAAAAAAAAAATTGTTAGAGAATGAATTGGACATTCTTTATATTTAATATGTCTCTTTTATATATATATATATATATATATATATATATATATATATATATATATATATATATATATATATATATATATATATATGTATGTGTGTGCAGGTGCAGGCGTGTGTGTTTTTGTTACTTATTATCATAATATAATTATAGTTAAATATATTTTCTTCAATGTAAGTTATATATCTTTGCCTCTAAATCAAAAATTATTTTCCTAATACTTCCATTTAAAAGAAAGTCTTATTTATTCTTCAGTGTCAAATAGGAATGACAACGGATCAGATCCGACACGGATAATGTCTTATCCATAATCCGATCCGTTAGACAAAACTATACTTGCTATCTTATCGGCTACTCGCACAGGTACCCGTTTAAAAAATATGTAAGTATTTTAAAACTCGTAAGTACGCGCAGATGATATTCTTAAAAAATAAAAAGTATTTTATATATTTTTAAAATACAATTTAAATAATTACTATATATAATATAAATTAAATTAAATATAAATTAAAATTTAATTTTAATTAAATTTAACCTAATAAAATATAATTTTATTTTATTTTTAATTAAATTTAATTATAAAATATATAAATTATTTGTTTTTAATATTTACAGGTAACTATACCCGCAGGTCTAGTAGTATACTACCTGTACCCGACCTGTTTAAAAGTGGATATTAAAATATCTATTATTCATTATCCACATATAATAAATACTTGCGGATTTGATAGTAAATATATGTGAACACGGATTATTTTTACCATCCTAATATCAAATGACCAATGATATTTACGGTAACAATAAAAATATAATTAAGATATTAATGTCTCAAATTTAATATTAGAAAATGAGTTTAACATGTCATTCAAGACTGAATGTGAAACTCTTGTTTGATTATATTCCTTTATGTAGAAGATTAAGGGCTGGAAATTTTTCTTTTTTAAAAAAAAAATGCTCATAATTTTAAGTGACTAATAATATGTTTTCTAACTATTTTTTTAGATCAAATAATATGTTATAAATAAAAACACTATATTTACATGTTCTAGTCATAGTCAGTGATTTTAATATCAAAATAAAAACTTAAGTCAAAACTTCATTTATGACAATGTGAGAAACACGATACTATGTTATTTGATTGCAGTATCAATTATTTATATTATTATTATTAGATATTATTATTATTATTATTATTATTATTATTATTATTATTATTATTATTATTATAAGGAGAGACATAAAAAAATAAGAGAAAGAAGATCTTTTAGCACAGTTAAAATCATTTTTCTCAAATTAAACACCTGTTGTGTCAACAAATTTTCAACAATGTTAACTTTGAAAATAAAAATAATAAATTATTTCAAAATTGAAAGATTTAAGGATCTGAAAAACTAAAACAAAATAGTTCTGTAATTTGGGACTAAATAAATTTTGATCGAAGTTGTTGAGACTAAAATTATATTATAGCTAAAAAATATATAGAAATGGTATTTTCGCATCCTTACTATTTTAAATGACATGCCATGTAAATGACAATAAGTGCTATTTTAAATTATCAAAATGACATTGAGAAATAATTCACGAAATTTGCAAAAACCTTAAATGACAATAAGAAAAAGTTTTTTTAAATATTAATATACTTAAAATGTTTTTTTAAATATGAATATATTTTTCTCAATATTAATATACTAAATTTTTTTTTTTCTAAATGTTGGAAGTACAACCAGAATCACTTCAAATCTGAGGACATAAGAACATAATTAAATTAAAATCTATTACTAAAAACTTTTCAGTATGTTCTTCAACGAGTATCTTATTGCAAACTTGCTAAATTTACATGTATCATGTGGAGTTGATAGAAAAATTGATAATTTTAGGGATTACAATTTTTTTTTTATATTTATTCTAATATAAATTTATTTAATGTTTATAAATTTATAAATATATCTATTTTTTTATACATATTTTGTTTAAAATTTTATAGTAAATTATATAGAACATAGTCCATTATAATAATTATTATTAAGATTACCCATAGTTTTTTTAATTAAATTCATTAGATTTATTTTATTTATTCAGAATAAAATTAATATTTTTCTTAAAAAAGTTAACTTAATATAAATTAACTCGACTGAATTAATCTACAATTTGAATAATTCGTATAAATAGTCTAATATAAATTTTAAAATAATGAATTCATATTATACATATTGATCAGAATCTGATCTATACTCTAGTTTAATAATAACATATTGAATTTTATTTATTATTATTCTTTTAAAATAAATTGATGTATACTGATTTTTAAATTATTATATTTTAAAAACACAATAAAAATAAAAAACTATGAAAATCAATATATTTAAAATTGTACATTATTATCATTAATGGAAAAGTTATAAATTTCTTTGAAGTTATGGAGTTTAGCAAAAAGGAGGTATGGAGGAGAAGATGAGGCAGAGAAATTAAATGGCTTTAAATGCATTAATTAATTCAGTGGTCTTAATTTCTTGAACGTTGAATGCATGCAGACACAGTTGGACAGACTTCACAACATATCTACTTTATCATCTATTGTCCCACCATATTTGTCTCTTGCGAGAGCGTGTCAGCGCATCAAAATCTGTTAATTCCTTTTAATCCGATTCATTTACTTCTCAAATTAACAGCTCATTTCGCTCTTGATTCACTCACTTATTTTTTTCTTAAATGAAAATAAAAATAAAAATAATTAAAAATATCAAATTTTTCATATTATATTTTTTAAATATTAAATATATAATGTTACTTAAAACAAATTTCATAAAGTTGTTTCATTACTTAAAAACATTTCATTTTTCTAGAATCCATTTTCTAAACAATTTCTACCTTCTTTCTATCCTTTCTTCCTCTATAATAATTTTGTTTAACGATCAGGAAGTTTATGTGTGATCACCGCTGAGTTGTCTTTACTATTCACCAATCAATTTTTGTAATAAAGCAAGTAAGTTTTTACCTTTTTTTCTTGGTCTATTTAGTCTTTGATCATGTGTATCAAATTTGTCCCGCATGTATAAAGTGCGTTTCTTCTTTATTTCTTGGTTAATTATGGGTCCTAAGATTTCATCCCAACTACCATTCTGTCATTGTAGGCGTTTACCTAAAATTCTCCGTGTTGGGAGCGTTAGTCGAGTAATTGTTATATTAGAGTCCATTATTGAGTCAATATAAAAATGGTTATGCAGCAAAATCAGTAACATGGGTAGCTTATAAGGTAGATTTAAGTTTGGGTAGCTTATCAGAGTGAATTTGGGTTTTCATAAGTCAATTTCGGTTTGGAGTGGTCAATTCAAGTAAGAGGTATATTTTTAGATGTTTCTT
Source organism: Vigna radiata var. radiata (assembly GCF_000741045.1). Classification (NCBI taxonomy): domain Eukaryota; kingdom Viridiplantae; phylum Streptophyta; class Magnoliopsida; order Fabales; family Fabaceae; genus Vigna; species Vigna radiata. The sequence goes on along the minus strand of NC_028352.1, from coordinate 17,477,668 downwards.
AGCGCCTAAGAGTGTCTAGGAATCATTTAAACTTGTATATCACCGAAGTCAAAATAGGTGAATTTTAGGACTTTTTACAGCACTGGGTGCCCCCTAAGCACCTGTGTTTGAAGGGTCTGGCGCTCGGGCATCCCTTTTTGGGACGCTGGGTGCAACTCAACAAATTTTTTTTTTTTTGTTTTTTTTTTTCAGTTTTCGGGATCTTAAATTTGGGGTTCCGAATGTCTGTTTTGGACGTTTTTTTTTATTTGAGAGTTTTAGAACTTTTTTCCTTACCTAATTTTGTTGGTGACTCTTTTATATAGTATTTTACTATATTTTGGGATGTTATAATTATAATTTAAATTATTAATTTTTATAAATTAAGTTTTAATTATTAATTATAATAAAATAATTTAACATATAAATGTAATAATTATTTAATTTTATTTAATTAAAATAACAATATGCATTGATCTGATATGTATTATAAGTTGCTCTATAGAATTTAACTGGCTACAAAAGCAATGTAATCGATTAATACTCGAAGAATGTGGTTTGAGCTTTCTTTTCATACATTCTGAAACATTCATTCTAATGATATATGTGTTTATGCATTCTAATACTAATTGTTTCATATTCGCTGTAAATCATTTTGTGTATTCTGAATGTTAACGCACAAATCCATTGGCTTCAAGAACTGTTTGTTTTTACTCTGATACCTATTATTACATCTGATACATGCTTGAAACTGATTCTGTTGTTCATGCTCTGTTACATCACTATCTTTTGCTGTTATACTGAACTTTGTATTTGAAATATTTTCTTAACTACTACATATTGATAGGGGAAGCATCAAATTCTCTGATATTAATTTCTACAAATACAAATGGGGAGAAATTATTGAAATCATATTAATCTTATTCTTACTATCTTTTTTGCTAACGCCTAAAGGGGGAGAAATTTATGGTATTAGAAATTAGAGAAATTGTTGGTAATACTGATTTCTGATTTATTGTGTGCATCTAGCAAAACAATTTCTGGTTGTGCATCATGGTTGTGTTACAGGCGTCATAGTTGTGCATCATAAAAAAATGGGTAGATTGTTGATAGGGGGAGCAATATGAATGATAAACGCAATTCATTACGTGGTTTTGTTTTTTATGATGACAACACATGTTTTGTTTTTTGATGATGAAAATACATATGTTTCCATGACTACAACATAATATTGATTGAACTGGTTAATTTGCATACTTTCTACAATCATACATGTGTTTACATCTATTATATGCATACTCATATTTTAATATGTTAAAACCACTTGCACAATGCACTATTTATATGAAATAATCGATTACAGTGATTATGTAATCAATTAAGTTCATCAAGTAACTAATGTTTACATTGTGGCAAGCTACAACTTTTAAACAATTACATTATATGTATAATCGATTAAAACTCGTGTCTTTGCTAAACACATGTTTACAATGTGTTGTGATGAGTTTTGTGAAGAAATAGTTTTCAAAATTATCTAAGTGTAGTACTTAACCGATTACACTGTTTACATAATCAATTAAGTTTGGTAATCATTGAAAATTGCTTTGATGATAAGTCTTAACTGTCATAACGATCATATTCTCATGTTTTGACTTACATGTTATGTGCAATCGATTATATTAAATGCTTAATCAGTTAAATATGTTCTAATATAATTTTGGTGTAACTCTATTAAAAGTGTAGCCAATTACATTATTTTCGTAATCGATTAAAACGTGTTTGACATGAAAAAATTTATATATTGACACACTGCACTCTACATTTGAAACTTTTGATCATTTGAACTTTTAAATCTGATATTAGTGAGTCAATAAAAGAATTGCAGGTGTGCTAGTTTCTCCAAGAATCAAAATACAAAAGATTTGATGATTTTGAAGGATTCTTGAAGGAGATCATTGAACTTTTATTGGCTGATCAAACTACTGCATAATTAAGGTGTTTTCTTTCCTAATTAGAAATATGTTTACAATCTTGGATTGTGGTTTCCTTGTTCGTGTGGCCAGAAAGAAGAACATGTGGTTCTTGTGACTTTGAGAAGGGTCTCAAAGGGGGTACTATAGAGAAGATGATTGTTCTTTATGCAGGGTTGTTGTCTATATTAGATTTGTGAGTTAGTAAGGAGATTACATTTGATAGTGTGCACTGTAAGTCTTGCTGTATTAACTTAAATCTTTATAGTGCATTGGGTTTCAATCTAAAGTGGATTAAAAGGACACTGTATGTAGGCATTGAGGCCGAATTAGTATAAAAATCTGTGTTTGTTTTTCTATCCTTATCTATATTAATTCATTGTTTTCTTTAATTGCTTGCATTTCAAGACAATGTTAAAGATCATTCAAAGTTTCCAAAAAGATAGAAAAGGAAAGCGTTTTTATTCATTACTAATTCACCCCCCTCTTGGTAAGGGAAACAGATATAACTTTTCTTACAAGTGTAAAACATGTTTTGGTATGTTTGTTGGATTGTGATATGTGTGTGTTTGATAGTATTAATGTGATGGGTTGACTTGTTGATAGAAGGGTGGTCTAGGATTGAATGGTTATGGATTCAATTCTAATTAGGAAGAGAATTAAGGTAAACCTTTAGTTTATTTGTATTTTTACTTAAGGGCAAAATAGTCTTTTAGCTTTATTAATTGGTGCAAAATATAATTAAGGAGGGGGGGTGTAGAAGTAAAAGCATGCAAAGTAAATAAAATAAAATAAAAAGATAGAGGGTTGAACATGAAATAGAAGAAAGAAAGAGATTTAGATACATTTGGTTTTAAAATTATATTATTTTAAGTAACAAAATATTAGAGATAGGGTTTGAGTGATTTATAAAAACTAAGGTACAGGGAGAGAGGTGTCATTTGTTCTTAGAAACCTTATATCAAAGAAGAGAAACAAAGGAAGGTTTGTGGTGGTTTTGATTGTAGATTAAACCCTAGTATTAGCCAAGGTATGGGGAAACTTACCTTTGTTTGTTGTATGCTATGCAATCTTCATTTTATTACATAGAAATCCTTGTTTTGATACATGTTTATGTGATTATGATTATGATTATCTGTTGTTATTGTTGGACAAGGGTTTGTGTATGCATGATGATAGGGTTTATATCAAGTTTGTGTTGGATTTTTCCTATGAAAGTATGTATTGCTTTGTTGGGTTATCCCATGATAATATGTATTGATGTTAAGGGAGGACAAATGTATGGTTTTACTAAACAATATATGTTGTAAAGAGTGTATGATGATCATATGCAATATGTTGGGTTTATTTGGGTTGTAATATGCATAATGATGAGTTTTGGATGATTGAAGTGATGTAATGTATGTATTAGGGTTTGTTCATAAGGATATGTGAGGCTTGAATGCATGCATGATGTATTGGGTATGTTCTCTTGTGATCTAGGTTTGATGCATGTATGTTTTGAACACTTGAATTTTGTCCAAGACGTGTTTTGATTCGACAACAATCCATTATGTGCTCGTTGGTGATGAATCATTATTTTGTTCAATTCACTTAGGTTTCCGCACCAAATTTAATTAGTGAATTGTGCTTAACTGTCCATTATTCCCTCAATTTTGCTATTTGGGCTTAATTTGACCAATAATTCATATTTTAATTAATTTGAATTATCTGAGTTTAATTATTCCCATTATTATTTTCAGGACAAATTTTGGAATTATAATTGGAACTTCAAGAGGTCTACCACGCCATTTTCTATTATCCACGTCAACATCGTATTTTAATTTCATTTTTATTTTGTTTTTAATGTAAATTGGGTCAGACTTAACTTTGGACCCATTTTTAGGTTAGATTAAGATAGGCCTATTTATAGGGTAGATTGGGGGCCTAGGTTTTACAACCCAAGACAACAAAAGCGTTCTCATTCTCTATTCCATGTTTTTTTTTTGGGCGTTGTGAAGTAGGAATTAGGTTTTCATTTTACATTTTCTAGCATTTACATTTTTGCAGTAATTTCGTTTATAGCATTTTCGTTTCTTTGGCACTTTCAATTTCGTTTATTATATTTTCAATTTCGTTCACTACATTTTCAATTTCGTTCACTACTTTTCGTTTTTTGGGTTCATTTCGTTTTTCCAGTTTCGCATTGTCTCTGCTCTGATGTTTTCAATTTCGTTTTGCTGTTTGCATTTCGTTTTAATGGGAGCTTGAATATGTTTGGTTAAACATTAGTGAGATTGCAACGTTTCCACGAGATTATTGTGTTGTGATTATGATTTATTGTCTTGCCTTGTATCATATTAAATTTGTTCTGTACTTGCAATTAGGTACATGCTTAATTGCCTTTTTTGTGTTTAATCTTCGCTTAGTTGATTAAAGTCACAATTGCTTAATCTGTGATAATGAAGAATTAATTAAATAGGTGCATTACGTTTACTTAATTCATTTTTATGAAAACAGGATTGATCTTTGCTTAGTTGGTTAATTCATGTTGGATTTGGAGTGAGAGGAATGTGTAATTGTTGTTAATCTGGGATTGGAAGCATTTCAATTGAGCTAGATGTCAACTTGTCTTTAATCTATGTTTAATCTGCGTTAATTGTTCAGTTAATTTTAGTTCACACATTATGCTTAAAACCCCCAACTACGTGTTTGATCCTATGACAAAACCAAAAATTGGTTCTTGAGAGGCGATCTAGGAGTCATTCCCTAGTTACTGCATTTGATCTGCAACATTAATTTGAGTCGAACACGACATTCGACAATCAGTTGGTTTGAGTTTTGTCTCGAGAATAATCGATTATCTAGGATGATAATCAATTATCCTTTCATATGTGATGAATCTAGAAATTTAATGTGTTAGAGCCACTAGAATAATCGATTATCATAAGTGATAATCGATTATCACAATATATTTTGTGTAATTGTTAACTTCTTGGTATGATAATCGATTATCCTAATGCGTTTTTGTTAAAAATGGCGAATTTGATGAAGAATGGACGTGGACCAAGCTTGAGGAGTTGTAGAATGTGACGATAATTAAAGAATGAGATTAGTGGTTATGTTTAGGTTCAATTATGACTTGTGTTTGAGATTGGAGCATGAGTGAGTGTTGGGGTGTCCCTAAGTGTGTGGTTGTTGAACATAAGAGTAAAGGTTAGGTCTACTTGTTGAACCTAGTAAATCCTGAGTTTATTTGCAGATAGGTGCTTCCTTTTGCCTTGAGTGCAAAGGAAGGGTTGTTCGGGTATTGAACCTTCCTTGTGTCAGGACGATGGTGTTTTCCTTGTCCTTGTGTGGCGAGAATACATGTTCCTTAGTTGCATTGCGGGACTGTTTGAGCGAGTTTTTAGGGGAGGCTATAAATGATCTGTAGGGGAGGCTACAAATGGCTTGTACGGAAGACTACAAGTGGGTGAGGTAGGGTACAAGAGTGGGATTGATTCTTTCCACTGTGATTTTTACGGTTTTGTGGAGGCTCATGGTGGTGGTCATGATGAGGTTATTCATGATGGTGGTACACATGTTGATGATCATAATGACGATGATGCTATAAAGGAATCTTATGATGATAGTGTGGAATTCTATGGTTAATGTATGTGGTGTTTGATTATTGTTGATATTATTAGTATGTATGTATAATGTTTTATTATTGTTTTAATGATATCTTACCCTATGCATGTTTGTGTTTTCTTTTAAGGTTATGTTAAATACATTTAGTGGTCCCTATTTTTGCTGGTTTTCTTCAAGTAGGTCCCTGTTTTTTAAAAATGATCAATTTAGTTCCTGAATTTGAAAAATCAAACCAATCAAGGACATTCCGTTAACTTCCCTAGACGGCGTTAAATATGGACTTTGCTGGCAAGAGTAGTTGTCATGCTGCATACAGGTGGCACATAATGTGTTTATGACGTGGTTACTATGTTAATTTTTTAAGGATTAAAATTTTAAAAACACGTGCTTTAAGTTTAAGTAAGGGTAAAATGGGGAAATTGGGAAAAATGATCTGAGCTAATTAAAAGAATCTAGGTTTGGGGAAATTGGTCGTGTGCGAAATTGGGGAAATAGGGTTCGTGGTGGTCGGGAATTGGGGAACAGCGGTGAGCGGTGCTTTATATCAGAAATTAGGCTGACAAAAAGGCACGTTTTGGGAGATAATCTTCATCTATCGGTGGTTTTATCGTGGAAAGTTCTAGAGAATTTGGTTGCACTTCAAGCACGTGTTGAGGTTAGTATATCGTGTTTTTTCGATAATGTGGCATGTACAATTGTATTGTTACTTTCGATAATGGTCCCCCATGTTTGATTTAGTGATGTGGTCCCCCATATTTGTAGTTCTGTCGGACTATTTTTTTATGCATATGTTGTTAAAGTGGTCTTGCAATGTTGTCCCCCATGTGATGTGGTTTTAATTTTGTTTAAGTCAAGTGGTGTTGCATGTTTTGTTGAAGGTTTTGTGCATATAAGTCATACCCATTATCTGGTTTAGTTATATAGGATATTTATATAGGATAAATTTTTTTATAATTTGAAATAACTTTAGGATCTTATTTTATAGGTTAAATATTGTTATTGTGTTGAAAATGGAGGATAAATTTGATGTTGTTTTCCACCATGGAGGGAAGTTTATGAAGAATGGGTCACTTAAGTACGAGGGAGAAAGTACGACTTTCTCTTTTGACCCAGACATTTGTAGTTATTTCCTTATTGTTAGTGTGGTAAAAGGACTTGGATATGATGGCTTTAAGGAGTTATGGTATTGTTTAGGGGGTGGTTCTGTATTAGAGAATAGGTTAGAGCTTTTGACTGATGATAGAGGAGCCATCCATATGATAAATTTAGCTAAGCTCAATGGTCAAGTGCATCTATTTGTTGTTCACCTAGTCTCGGAACCTGGGATCATATACTTGTTAGAAAATGTTTGTCATGATATAGGTGAAGTAGAAGCTAAAAATGTGATGCCTGATAATGGTAAGGGTGAGTGTGAAAAGGAAAGTAGTGGTCTGTGTGAAGAAGTAGGTGATGATGATTGTGAAAAGGAAGGTGGTGATGAGAGAGTTGAACAAGGTGATGATGAGTGTGAAAAGGAAAGTGATGGTGATGCTGAGTGTGAGCATCAAGGTGATGATGATGCTGAGTGTGAGCATCAAGGTGATGGTGATGGTGAGTGTGAACAACAAGGTGATGGTGATGCTGAGTGTGAACAACAAG
>NC_028352.1:17457458-17470434 GCF_000741045.1 Vigna radiata var. radiata | reverse complement strand
TGAGTGTGAACAACAAGGTGATGGTGATGCTGAGTGTGAGCAGGAAGGTCATGGCGAAGATACTGTTCCTGTTGAAGAAGAAAGATGTGAGGGTGATGGGGTTGTTGAAGGTCAAATTGAAACCCAGTGTGAAGGAGATACACCTTTTTACTTTGTTATTGAAATAACAGGGCCTATTGCAAGCTATTCAAGAAGTGCTTCCACGAGTTGATCAGTGATTTTGCGTTAGACACCTATACGCCAATTTTAGAAAACAATTCCCAGGAAAACAACTCAAGAGGTTGATGTGGAAGGCAGCTACAACAACTCATCCCCAAACATGGGAAAAGGAAATGACAAATATCAAAGAGCTGAACATTGAAGCATTTATATATTTGATTAAAATACCTCCCAGGTTTGTATTCCAATTTATGTTGTGTTTCAACACTTGCCATACTCCTATTATTTCATAAACTTTTAATTATATTTCATAAACTGTGACCATGTAGACACTAGTCGAGATCAAGGTTTACAACCACATCTAAATGTGATACATTAGTAAACAACATGTCAGAGGCATTCAACAGTGTAATGCTCCATACAAGGTCTAAGCCAGTCATAAGCATGATGGAGGACATCCGGATTTACATCATGAAAAGATGGGCAACTAACAGAGCAAAATGTCAATCATTGAGTGGGGTGATTTGTCCTAAAATCAAGACTAGACTTAATAAGGAGTGGCAGTTAACTAAGTTCTGGATTCCAAGGTATGGTTGAATATGATCATCATGTAAGTTCAGTTTGAAATTGTCAATACTGAAAAAATTATGTTCTTTTGCAGCTGGTCAACAGAGAAGTTATTTGAAGTCCGTCATGCCTCCCAAGTTGGGGAGAAGCTTGTGGTTGATCTAGACAAACATGAATGCAGTTGCAGGAAATGGNCTATCTCAGGCATTCCATGTTGCCATGCCTTGGCTGCTATGAAGTTTCNCAACTTAGATGNAGANGACTTNATACNTGGTTGGTTTAGGAAGGCAACATATGAAGAGACATACTCTTCAATTGTCTATCCGATAAATGGAAAAAACATGTGGGAGGTTACACCATACAATGATGTATTCCCTCCAAAAAAGAAAGCATTGTCAGGCAGACCAAAGAAGAAACGTAGGTTGGAAGAATGAGAGTTGATCAAAGATGAAACAAGAATGAGGAAGGGTGGACTGCGTAAAAGATGTGGAATTTGTAGAGAAATGGGTCACAATAGGAAGTCCTGCAAGAAATCAACCCAAGAATCAGTTGTTACTGACCAAACACAACAAAGTAACCAACCAAACGAACCAATCATGCCATCAGCAAATGAGGATCAAGCATAGAAATCCAATTTCTTTATGTTTATAGGACTGCACAAAGCTTTTGTAATAGAGGTTAAAAAAAACACATTCTCATTTCATTCACTCATCAACATCATACAACTTTACATTATCAGATTACAACGAATCATCCCATTCTCATTAACATTGAAACTAAAATCATCTCTATGACACAAAAAACAAACCAACAATATCAACCCCTTCATACACTTTTCAAGAAAGAACACTGATTTGTGTATCTTAACTATCATTTTCCTAGTACTCTCCAATTCTTCAGTGCTGACCAAAGTTTCTTTGTTCCATTCTCTCTTCACGTAACGACCATTATCCTTACTTCCAACATCTGTGCACCATTTGAAGAAGTTGCAAACAGCATCTTGAACACCATTCTGCAAACACATTTTAACAAGTTGCCCTAATCTAAAAAACAGTAACATAAATGGAACATATAGGTTGAATATGGCATACCTTATACTTGGAGCATCCCCAAAAATGCTTGTCTCGATTCTTCGTAGTGTTTGCAGTTCTCATCACAGATCTCTGTCCACAATGGCAAATACGGGTTTTGTTCCTTCTGCATGTCGACGAATAGCAAGAGTACTCCTTTGACATCCTCTTCGAAGAACAACGACAATAACCTCGATCCCCACCAGACCCAACCTTGATCCCAACCTTGATCTCGCAAAATGTTAAGAACCAACACCCTTCGAAGAACAACCACCACCCTTTATCAACTTCAGCTCAACACCCTTTTCCCAATTTCCCCAATTCTTTTACCTTTACCTTTAAAGAAACCACTAAAATCACGCGTTTCTTCAATTTTATGCATAAACAAATAATTTAAGTCCACTCCATAAATACATTATGTGCCACCTGTATGCAGCATGACAGCTACTCTTGCTAGCAAAGTCCATATTTAATGTTGTCCAGGAAAGTTAACGGAATGTCCTTGATTGGTTTGATTTTTCAAATTCAGAGACTAAATTGATCATTTTTAGAAAACGGGAACCTATTTGAAGAAAACCAGTAAAAATAGAAATCACTAAATGTATTTAACTTTTAAAGTTATTGTGTTTGAACTTTTAAAATAATATATTGGAGTTCTTTATTTCTTTCGCTACTTTCACTATTTTTGAATAATGAAATTGGATAAAGATTTTTTTATCTAATATAGATTATTCCATTCTGTTTTCTATTGAGCCGTGGGCCACACATATAGAAAAACAATTGGCCCAAGCAAGTTTCAAACCTTTGTCTCATGCACCACATGAACCACTGTACTACAATCTTTTCATTGAAAAATATACACTAAAATATCCATATAAATTATACAAACCACAACATATATTATTAAATAATAAATAAATAAAACCATAAATTAGTTTATTTATCCACCAACAATTTTAACACAAAATCACACAAAACTAATTTATTTTATTTTATGTTTTTTTATTATTATATACTTAATTTTTTTTGTGGGGTTTTACATTTTACAAGAATTAGAAAAACATTTTATAAGAGTAATATATGTAATATCATATTTTTAAAGTTAAAAAATTAAAAAATTAAAATTAAAACTCACTAATTTTAATTAAAAATATATTTAAAACAAATAAAAGATAATACCATACTAACATGTTCAAATAAAATATTACATTAAAAGCTATTATTAAAATTAAAATAATTACTAAAATATAAAATTTTAAAATATACTAAATTGAACTTAAAAAAATAAAAATAAATTTCAGGAATTTAATTTCAAAATCATTGTTATCATGTATAATAAATAGAATTAAAAATAATTTTGGCTTAAAAGTTACAAATAAAGTTGTTCTAGAAACTCATAATTTTATTTTTAGATATTATATATATAATTATTTTTAAATATAATACATGTTTTAAATATAAAAAAAATTATTGTATATTTTTTAATATAATTATCATTTTCCTCGAATCCATATAAGTATGAGCATTCCCCACATTAAATTTATTTTGTGTAATAAATTGTGTAGTTCCAAATACAAATTTTATATTTTGAAATATATTTTTTATTTTATATTCTAAAACATAAAATTTGAAATATAATTTTTTATATTCTGAATTATATTTACATAATTCAAAATATAATAGTGTAGATGATATAATTTAGAATACACATACTATTCCAACCAGGTCTATATTTACATAGATGTTTCTTCCTCTATCCCATCAACTTTCGTAAATTTTAATCCAAAATATGGGTGAGATGAGTGTCTTTAGGAAAAAAATATCTGTAATTGGTTTAGTGTGTTACACAAAGCAGAATCATACAGAGAAATTTGATGGGGTACAGGAAGAAACTCCCTTTCCATACACGTTTGGTAACTAGCATTTTTGAAGTTATAGGTGAAAACTACCTAATGCATCATGCATTTTGTGACCTATTACTGATCACCATCCATCTATCAACACCAATTTTCATAATTTTACATGAAAAATTTCTCTATATTATCAAAACTAAATATTTGGAATATCTCAGCACAAAGTTTTCAAGTACATCTATGTGCCATTTGACAGATGAATTATCTGACAAGAAAAGTGCAAAAAAGAAATCTTAGTATAACATGAAATCTGACAAAATTTAGAGTCAGATAAAAAGGTAGGTAACCTTTCCTCTCAAAGCGTAGCACAACCCAGTTTGTGTTTGATCCACTAGCCAAGAGGACTATATAGAACAAGAAAATTGGTGTACAGCTCCTTCTAGATTTAAGTTCTCAAGAAAGAATGATGAATGCCAGCACCAAAGCAGCCAGGACTATTAAAACACAAGATACAATCCATAACCAGTAATTTTGAGACCTTTTCCTCTTCAGAATAGCCTTTGGGATTGATTCAGGAGCACCTTTTAACGCCTTAGATCGAATCCTAGGCCTCACACTGTTCTCCTTTTGGACCTTTGCCGGAGCAGCAGGAGCTGGAGCCACTGATGCCTCCATGTTAGCATTGTTCTTCTGTTCTGTATCCTCTGCAACATCTGTTGCTAGTTCCTCAGGATTTGACACAAATCCAGGACCACCAGCTGCTTTCTTCGCTTTCTTTTCACGTTCCTAGAATGATTAAAAGAACATTTCTTATTTCAATAGTTTGTTTTGACTAAACATAGTTCAAACAAAATGAATTTAACTTAAATGCAGCCATCATAAAAAAGTTCTTAAATAAGGTATCATGTGGTATATATTTTAACTTTTATAATAAAACTAACATTTCAACTATTGGAAAAATATTAGCACTACCCATGCATGACAAATATTCAAATATGTGCATCAACAAACAATCACCTTGAGCTTCTTTTCTGCTTCCTTTTGTGCTCTAATGGCGGCTTTGGCAGCAGCTTTCTCTGCAAGTTTTTTCTTCCTTTCCAATGCCTGCTTTGCTTTTGCGATTTCCTCTTCTCTTTTCTTCTCTTTCAGCATTTCTGGATTAATTGGAGGCTCCTTGACAGTAGTCTCCTTTGGCATTTCAAATTCATAATCATCAGCATCTTCTAAAACCTTACTGTCCACATTGGATTTCAAATCTTTTCCTTTCTTTTTGGTTTCTTTCTGAAATTTCTGCTCGGGCACAGTTTCTTGAGGAACTGATTTAGACCCCTCTGACTGTTTCACAATAGTTTTCGGCAGTGTACCAGTTTCAACAGGTTTCGGTTCTTCCAGCAGTGGCTTTTCATCTGGATTCCTCATCCGTCCATCTCTACTCAACTGTCGCATATCCAGTGATGGTAAAAGTCTTTTCTCATAATCATCTCTAAAGGATTTGTCACTGTTCCAAAGTGACATAACTTTCTCAACCTGGAACCCACAAAAAGAATAGCAACTACAACAAGGCTTAGCTAAAAACCAAGTAAAGAGTGATCAGATGGATAAAGTACACTACAATACAAAGATTATGCAAACAAACCTCAGTTTGAACAATTTCCTCAAGCGCATTAATATCTTTCTTTGCAGCAAGCTCCCGTGCTTTGTTCATAATTGCACGACTTTGGTAGAAATAGGAGTTCTGAACAAGTTAATATTGATTAAAGTTTAGAAATTATTCTACAATGCAAAATGGAAAAACAGGAAAAGCCAGCAAATCCTAAAATCAAATTAATAAAAAAAATTATAGTTTGCCGAAGTGTCACTTCTTATGTTGCAAAAAAGGGGAAGGAAAGCTTTCAATTGGCCAACATAAATTTGGTCCAAAAGAAAGAGTATAGCTTAGTATTACAGACGAAGAATATAAAATATAAAATTAAAATGTTTGGATGTATGTCACAAGCAAGTCAAACACACCCCCTGATCACGTTGTTTTCTCAGCTGCTGAATGTTCTCATAAGCTTTATCCCTCTTTTCCGTAACAGCTCCTAGTTCATCCTGTAAAGACTGGATATCCTTGTCTAAGGCTTTTACTGCATCATCAAGTTGTTTGATTTTGGACCGAATTACTTGCCTCTCTTTTTTAGCTCCATCCAAATCACCACCTATAAGCTGCAATGAAATATAATACTCAAACAAAAATTTACATAATTACACATCTACAAATTCTAAACAAAACCTTTGTGGAAAAATACAAATAACCTCACCTTAACCTGATCTTGAATGGCTTCTTTCTGCCCCATAGAATCTTGTACTTTGGCTCTCATCACAGCATTAGCAATAACCTTCTCCCTTGTTCCTTCAAGCTGTTTGATTTCTCGAAGGATTTGTTTTTCTTCAGCTAATGGAATGCTCTCATGCTGTATGTGGTATTGCAAGCTACTAATCTGCGTCAACAAAAGACATACATGGGAAAGGTGTTTGGATTAATACTAATAGACAAAGTGATGAAGTCTGCACTAAAAAGAATTTTGACTGACATACGAGATTGTTAAGTTCGTCCTCAGATGAGCACAATGCCCCACCCCGGCCAGAATTATTTGTAGTACGTAGTTTGCCCAATGCCTGCTGCAGAGGTTCAATCTCTTTTATTTTTTCATCGACAATACTCTGAAATTGCTTATTGTCATCTCGTAGAGACTTAATCTGAGAAATCAACTCTGCCCGTTCTGACTGCATAAAAATCAAATATGAAATCACATTACATACCAGTAAATAATCATAGAGTCTATTCCATCACATAAATCCATTTAATAGAAGGATAGCTAATTGCCAGTTTACAAAATCTCCGTCAGATAAATTTTCAGATAAAAGAAAGTCCATGAACTAAAAAAAAAATCTATTTCCCATTTTAACAACACAGAATATCGAGGAACAAAAGTGAGCAAATTAAAGATAACAACAAACAAATGGCACAACAAAAAATGTAATAGTAACCAAATTGATGACAACAATAGTAAAATATTAATATAAAAGCAAAATAACTTTTTATCCAAAGCCATTCAACTAAACTGAAATATTGAGATATGAAAGTGAGCAAATTAAAAGAATATGGACGACAAAGAACACAAAACTGGAATATTGAGGGACTAAATTTACCAAATCAAAACAATAGCCACAACAACAAACAAAAAACAAAAACTAAAACGGTACATTGGTTTAACTGAACTGGAATATTGGGGGACTAAAATGAGTAAATTGAAATAATGACATAACCAAAACACAACATCTAAATGAACTGCTGGAATATTAAACTGAACTGCAATATTGAGGAACTAAACTGTGCAAATTAAAACAATATGATACCAACAAACACAGAGCACAACGTCTAACTGAACTGGAATATTGAGGAACTAAAGTGAGAAAACTAAAACAATGATGGCAACCACATAATGATTTAACAGAACTGCAATATTGAGGGACTAAAAGTGAGTAAATTAAAACAAACATAACAACAACAGATACAATAAAAAAACATAACACTAGATAAATAATTAGACAACTATAATATATAAAAAAATCAGATAACTTTGTATTCAAAGCCATTATGCCTAGCGGATGAAACATGCCCAATCTAGCATATAGGCATTGCTTGACAATGTGGAACATGACAATGAAAAAAAACAGTAGTATGTAATCCCCTACATAGATTATCTTCCATTTTCAACTCCACGAAGAGCATCATGTTGCCAAGCAAGCATGACAAAAGTAGTGTCAACTCACCCTTTTTGCCCTTAAAGCATCAGTAACCTGAATTCGTGCTTGATTTTTCTGGCTCATCTCTTTATCAAGCTTATCAAGATTTGCTTTGATGATTGGATCATCATAAGGCCGGAACCTAACAAAATAATAAGAATGTATCTGCTTTGGCGCAGGCCAATCTTCAGCTGCATCCTTAGGAACATTAGAATCTGGGGCAACTTCCTCTTCTGGTTGAGCAGATTCATCTCCATGTGACCCAAATGGTACAGCTTCAGCCACCTCCGCTTCTTTTTCCAATTTCCCATTTTCAATTTCTTGAGAAACAGGTTTGTCTTCTTCAGCACTGTTCTCCGCTGGCCCTTGAACCGTCTCAAATCCCACAACCTCAACCGCCATAGCTCCAACTACAGGACAGCCTCACAGAAATCCAAGAAACCTTAATCAGAAGCTCACATTAATAATTAATAATGACCACAATAATGAATGCTTCAAACGAAAATACGGAACATTTACGAGCAGTTCAATTCAACAGTTTGACCAACATTTATGAGCAGTTCGACAACGGGCCTAAATAGCAGATGCACCGATCTCAAACCCATGAATAAAAAAGAAAAACATAAGATTGTTGAAAATTATTATAAGTTTTACTTAATAAAAAAATTACAAAATCAAGTCAAAGGTTATTAATAAAAAAAAAAAGAGCACCCCATTAAGTCAAATAAATAAATAAATAAATACATGAATTTCATCAATTTAATCACAATCATGTACAATTTCAACCATGAACGTTTAATGGACAAGAGGATATCTATCACCATCTTCACATCAAACATCAAATACGCATAACAAGAAAAAACCCGTTCGGAAAAACGACCAGATTTTTAGGCAAAAATCAGGAACTCTTCCTATGATCAAACCATGCATGCAAACCCAAATTCAAAAAATGACACAATTGCAACAGACGGCAAAACATTCAAAAGCGTATGATCCGAATACCTTGAATGGACCACACCCAGGATTGATACACCCAAAAGACAGAAAATTTCCACACAGAAGAATGAGAAATGCAGAAGGAAAAACAAGAAAAGGAGAAGAAATAAGAATACCAGGGTGGAGGAGTGAGATAAGCACAAAGAGATTATTACCAGATGAGAGATAGAGAGAGATATTGCAGAAAAAGAAGACCCTTTTGACAAAGCGACACCAAAATCGAATTCCAAAGTTAGGAAAAGTACCTCAGAAAGGGAGAGAATTTTTGAGAGGAATAACGGGCCAGATCTCTCCCTGTCTCACAATGGGAAGGATGAATATCAGCCAGAGTTAGAGAGAGAAAGAGAAAGAGAAAGAGAAAGAGAGAGAACACGTGCCTTAATCAGTTTATCAAAAATTATTTCATTTTGCTTTTATTCTATTTCCAAAATTTCAAATTTGTCTTTATAAGAAAATTTAATTTAAATGTTACTGGCGTATAATATTTTACTCCTATGTTATCTTTCATCATTGATTGCTGGAATAATGTCAATTTAATGACCTTATCTTTTTTTAATAATAATTTTTAAAATTAAGAAATAAATAAATGAATTATCTTTTATCTTCATTGCATTAATTACTTTTCATTTTTTCCTCTAAATATATGCTATCAATATAACTTATAATAAATAATTAAACTAAAACAATTCTTAAAATATTTTATGGACTTATTTTTTTGGTTTTAAGGGACTAATATACAGTAAGATATAACTTTGGACACTGTATTAACCATTTACTTATTGGTATATGATAAATTGGTGATTTTTATAATGGCTATTTTGGAATTAGTGTTAGTTTCTTGGTATTAAAACCATTAATATATAATAGTCAAATTAAAACATGTATTTCAAAAATAAAACTGTTAAGAAAATAAAATATGCTTTTGAAACTTTATACTGTTTTATTTGGGAATATAGATTTTTTAATTTTCACTATTTAATTCAGAGACAAGTTGAATTAAGAGACAAAGGTTTGTATCATTCAGTCAGTTTTTGTTGGTCCACTAATTATGATCTACTCATAAAAAAAAACGTGAAAATATACAAGTAAATACTTTTTGTTTATAGCATTTTAGTATTTAATAATAGTGTAAAAAAAATCTAATTACAAGTAATTTTTTTTTAATTTCGTAAAATTGTATGTTGGTAATTATTAATTTAAAAATCACATTATAGATAATTTTTTAATTGGTTCATTATAGCCAAAAAAGTTAATTTTAGGTTTAATTATTTAGAACATTCCTATGTAGGGTTTTTTTAATTAGGTCTTCGTTTTTTAAAATGTCTTAATTAAGTCTCTAAATATGAAAAATTAGATCAATTAAAAGCTTGTCGTTAAATTGGGCGGATGACATTAAAATTTAGTGTGCGTGGCAGGATGACATTATTGACGTGGCAATGAATAACTGAGTTGGATTTGTGTGATTTTCGAATTAAATTTTATTGAAACAACGAAACACAACGTTTTATTAAAATTCAATTAACAAAGGGAATTCAGCGAAGAATGTTTTAATAGAAAAAAGGTTTTCTTTTTATTCTTTACTTGGTTTTATTAAAAAAAAAACGAAATGTTTTTTTTCTTAGACCCAGGTCCAACCCCTTTTTTCAGAAATCTCCTAGGTTTTTTTTTTCACCAGCAAACCTCATTCGATAAAAAAGAAAACCCAGGGGCATTAAATTTTCTCTCAAGTGAGCATGAGCCAACCCTTGAACCCTACGATCGCCATCCCAACCACTATGAGTTGCAGCCTGAGGTATCATTAACGGTGCCGATCGCCAACGCACTGTTGACCACTCAGGTAATCACTCCGCCTTAACCTCCATGAGCCTTCATAAATTTATCAAATTTGTCATTAAGGTCTCTGACATTCTCTGTCAAACTGGCCACTTGTTGCCACAAGGGTGGTTGTTGCAGTCTATTGTTGAAAAGGCCTCTTGTCTGCCTAGATGGGTTATTTTGACTTTGCCCAATACTAGGATGGTTCTTCCAACCTTTGCTAAAGTTGCCTTGGTTGAAATTTCCTTGCCTATACTAGGACTGATTACCCATAAAGTTTGCCTCTTCTTGCATCTCTTCAGGCACAACACATTGACCATTAATATGGTCACCACCATACAAATCACAAAGTTTTTGAGCTTGAGACACATTCCTGATCTCCTTTGGAAGTTGAGTGAGAATCTTTGACAAATTATCAATTTTCTGAGTGAGAATGTGATTCTGAGCTAGTAATGCATCATCAATAGGCAAATGTAGAACTCCCCTCTTTTGAGCTGTTGCACCCCTTTCACTATAAGTCTCTTACTCATTCGCAACCATACTTTCAATCAAATCTTAAGTCTCGTCCTAAGTCTTTCTCTTTATGTCGCCTCCAACTGAAGCGTCTAACATCATCTTAGACTGTGTACTAAGGCCTCCAAAGAATGCAAGAACCAAAGTTGTTTTATCAAACCCATGAACATGAGTTTTTCTCAACAAACCTTTAAACCTATCCCATGTCTGTCCAAGAGTTTCCTCCATCCCCTGTCTGAAGGAAGAAATCTCCAGCTTTCCTTGACTAATTTTCGACTGCGGAAAATACTTATTCAGAAATTTGGACGCCACAGTCTCCCACGTTGTGAAGCTTCCTTCAGGGAAGGAATTTAACCACAACTTAGCGTTGCCTCCTAGTGAAAAAGGGAACAAACTGAGTTTGATCCCGTCGTCTGAAACTCCAGTCATCTTTACTGTATTACAAATTTCATTGAACATTGTCAAATGATCATATGGATTCTCATTTGACAGCCCATGAAATTGGTTGCTTTACACTAGATGGATTAACGCAGGATTCATCACCATGTTAGTTGTGTTGTCCCTTGGCATGGCAATACTGTTAAAGTGGATGGGCCAACAACATTTGACGCATCTGCAAGTGTACATTTAGGAGGATTTTGCTCTATCATCTCTTTTGTCCTTTGCATAGACGCCTCTGGTGAGGGTTGTAATAGCCTTTCAAGAGAAGGGAATAAATCTCTAGACAAACATCTAACTTTCTTCCCCCTCCTATCACTCAATCCTTCGAGAAGAGGTTGACTTTTCTTGCTTCTGGTTTGAACTGCTTCCTACATACACAAGAAATAAAAACCCTAAAAGCACTTTTTATAAAAATAAAAATAAAAATAAAAGAAAATATATACAAAGTCAAATTTAATCAAATTTACACTACTTGAAAAGTTAAACCACGAGTCTTCGGCAACGACGCCAAAAACTTGTTAACACCCTGACAAGTGTACCAGATTGTATCAAGTAGTAATATACAGTAAGTTCATATTGTTTCTCAAGGGACTCTTAGGCCTTATCTTTCATGTAAATTGATTGCATAAGACTTGAAAGAAGAATAATTTTGTAGTGTTAATGCAAAACTAAATATAAACATGCAAATGCAAATTGAATAAATTGGCAAATAAAAGATATGAATGAATGGAGTTGTTGGGGTTTACAATTTCATCCTTATCCACCCTCTTATATCTACTATTCTTATTAAATTCGCTTTATTATCATTGCCATGAAACTTTCTAGATTACTCTAAACTCGATTCCTCGGTGAAGAGAGCCTATTACCAATTACTAGTTTACCATTCCTAGCCTCCCTAGTAATTACCAACACATTAAGTACAGAAGCTTAAAGCAATTGACCGTCCTACTCCTATTCTTGGGCAGTATTTCATAATCAAGATAATTCTTATCAGTTCTAGATTTCCCCGTACATTCCCGTATCGACAAAATCAAATATCATGACACCGAATGAGTTAAACGATGTAAGCATTAACATCAGAAAAGAAAACCCAAACAATTGATAATACAAGCATATGAATAAAATAAGAATTTCAATATAAGAGAGTTTCAAAAAGACTACATTGTTCCCCAACAACAAAGGGTTTAGTTCACCATAGACATGGTGAAACTAGATGAAATTAAGGGAAAAGATGAAAGAGTAAACCCTAGAATTGATAAATTGGAGCCTTAGCATCCAAGAAACCGCCTCCAAGGAGTGTAGAAGGTGCTCTGAAGTCTTCCTCTGCCAAGAGATTACCCTAAGGGTCGCACTGGGTCTACTTATAACGCAGAAAAGTAACAGAATTTCGGTCCAAGCCCATCATTTAGGTACTCAGCGCTCATTTGACCGCTCAGCGGTAGCCCCATAATCGTAGGACGCTCAGCGGTGGAACCTGGCGCTCAATGTTGGGTTTTAGAATTGCAGGATGCTCAGCGTCACCGCTCAAGCGTGAAAGAGTGGCTTCCTCCTCGAAGCTGGCACTCAACGTTGGAATTGGCGCTGAGCGGTGGACCTTACTCTTATTTTGTCTCTTTTCTCATCCTTTCTTGAGTCTAAGTCCTCCCTTCTTCACTTCCATCCTTCAATTCTCATCAAATCCTGCCAAAACAATGTAAAAACAAGCATAATATCTCTAAAACCACTTTTGACTCTCTAGAAACCAAACTAAAGTGTTTTGCATGATTCTAAGCT
>NC_028352.1:17450106-17453513 GCF_000741045.1 Vigna radiata var. radiata | reverse complement strand
ATCAAAACATGGGCAAATCACTCAAGAAAAATAGGTATGGCACATGATAGTCCATCCTTATCATTAGGCTCAAAACACACATGGTTCAAATTTCTTTCAAAAAAGATTTAATTAGGAAATTCTCAAGTCAACTCAATTAGCAAATCCTAAAAGCAATCCATTCATATCAACATGACTCTTTTTTTTTTATATATATATGATCATCCCAGTTACTATTCAGACTCTCAAATCCATTACAAATATTTATTAAAGAAAGAAAAGAAGAAAAGAAGAAAAAAAAAACGAAATAGGGAACAAATCAAATTGTTTCCTCATACCCCCACACTTAAACTATGCATATTGTACAATGTATGCCTTATATATAGAATGCACAGAAAAAGTATGAGGGAACTTACCTCCTTCATGGTGGAAGGAATGCTAGTAGGACTTCATCAGAAAAGTCATCCTGGATTGGAATGTTATTTTTTCCTTTTTCAATCCTACTAAGATGGTCAACTACTAAATCATGTGCTCCACTTCTGTCTTGAATAGGAGTCAACTTGTCCTTCTCGTCCTTGACCATTGTGATTCCACCTTTCTTCAGAACCACATGTATAGGACCCGCCCAAACGCTGTCANAATTATGGTCTATAATACCTGTTTGTAGCAGCTTGGTGTCCCTTTTCTTTACAACCCCCATCAGTTGAGAATTCAATCTTCCTTGAGGTTGTCTCATTGGTTTAGCATCACTTGATAAGTCAATACAAAACAAAGAATGATCTTTAATCGAATGCTTCTTAGATTCCAACACGTTGAAGCGCACTTTCTCGTCTCCTATCTCCATTGTCAATGATCCTGCATGCACATCTATCTTGGTTCGTGCTGTCATCATGAAGGGTCTTCCCAAGATAATAGTTGTTGGACTGATTCCTTCTTCATCCTTCATGTCCAAGATATAAAAATCTGCAGGAAAAATTAACCTGTCTACTTGGACAAGCATGTCCTCAAGCACACCTGCAGGGTTAACTGTGCTATGGTTGGCCAATTGAATGACCACACCAGTAGTCTTAAGAGGTCCCAAAGATAGAGAAGTAAACANTGATAAAGGCATTACATTAATGGAAGCCCCTAAATCTAGCATGGCATTNTCAAACTTTGAATTTCCAATAACACAAGGAATAGAAAACATACCTGAATCCTTGCATTTTCGCAGTATTTCAATATGCTTTTTAATCAAGCTTGACACATTTCTTCCTAAATTCACAACCTCATTATCCCTAAAACGCCTTCTGTTTGTGCAAATTTCTTTTAAAAACTTGACGTATTTAGGGATTTGCTTCACAGCATCTAGCAAGGGAATGTTGATCTCCACCTTTTTGAAAGTATTCAAGATCTCTTGGTCTAACTCCTCCATTTTTTTGTTTCTCGGCTTCAACTGATTGGGATATGGAGGAGGTGGAGAATAAGATGAAGAAGAATTTTTAAAAGAAGAGTTAGGAGGTACTAACCTGGATTTTTCAGTGGTAGTCTCAGGTGATGGTTCATTTGGTCCTCCATTGTCATCAACTTGTTCTTCTTCTTTCTTCTTATCTTTATCCTTTTGGACTCCTTTAGAGCCTTGTACTTGCTTACCCGTTCTTAAAGTAATAGCACTTACATTTTGCGGGTTGATCACTGTTTGTGCAGGCAGCTTATTTGACTCCTTAGCCTCTAACTTTTCCACTCTCTGAGTCAATTCTACAATTGATTTTTTGATTTCTAAAGTTTGCTCAAGCATTTTTTTCATGAAATCTTGTAGTGACATTTCAGGCTGAGGTTGATGCCTTTGTTTAGGTGGAACATAAGGTTGCCAGTTCTGCTGATACCTATTTGAGGATGAATCATTATAATTCTGGTATGGTCTGTTTCCTCCAAACGTGTTTGCAGCAAAAACTTGAGATGGGTTTTCCAAAGTAGTTTCCACCAAGCTTGGACATTCATCAGTGTAGTGATTAGTTGAAATGCAAATTCCACACTTCTTAGCAATTTGTGGAGTGGAGATTTTAAACATACTTGCAATCTTGTCGAGTTTGCTTTCTAAATTATTCAATCTTTCATCTATCCTCCTTCCATCAACTACACCATTTTCAATTTCATGTACTCCTTTCAACAAAGTTACTGAATTTTCTCTTGTTCCATATTGCTGATTATCTACTGCCTTCCGTTCTATTAGATTTATCCCATCTTCTGGTGACCTATCTAAGAAAGATCCTCCGCTTGCTGCATCTGCCCATGACCTATCAGTTGGACTTAAACCTTCATAAAAGCTTAGAATGAAGTCTGTCATTTGAAGCTGAGGGCATGAAGCACAAAGTTTCTTGAATCTTTCCCAATATTCACTGAGATTCTCTCTGTCTCTCTGTCTTATATCTTGAATTTCCCTACGGATAGCACATAATCTGGATGCAGGAAAATACTTTTCAAGAAATAGTCTTTCAATGGTTTCCCAATTTGTAATCCGTGCAGAGAGATAATACCACCAATCTTGAGCTGCTCCTTGAAGAGTAAAAGGAAAAGCTCTCATCTTCAGGCTTTCTATTGTGATCCTGGTAGATCTGAAATTTTCGCACAGCACGTGGAATTGTCTCAAGTGTTTGTGTGGATTCTCCCTTGATAACCCATTGAACTTTGGTAAGGCATTTAGTAGGTCAGGTCTCAACTCCCACTCAACATCAGGGTATTCAATGTTACTTTGGGTAACTNTATTATGGGAGGTGGCTAGCTGTCTAATGGTTCTCTGTGCCATTCGGTTTGGATTAGGATCAGGTAAGGGAANGAATGGTATGTTTGTGACTGGAGATGATAAAAGTGGTGTGGCTTCAGATGTAGGAAGTGTTCCTTCAGTAGAACACACAAATTTCAAATATCTCCGCACATTACGCAAATTCCTTTCAACTTCCGGGTTGATTTGATAGAATTCTCCCGGTTTAGCTCTGGTCATGCACTAAGAATCTGTTTGAAGCTGTTTCTCTGTTTTTGACTTATTTTTGTTCTTTCGTTCTTGCTTAAGAAAAAGATTTCAAATGAGATATGAGAAATACTTTGTTTGGGTCCACTCCCAGGAAAGAGAGGTGCGTCACAATGGACAACTTAAGTACCAAGTCTTTCNTAGCCAGAGTATATTCACACTAGCTTTAAGTGTTTCTCAAGAGAAATTCTTAATTAAAGCATGAACAAAGAGTTTTTCTGAAGAATAACTAAATGCTACAAAATAACTCAAACTAAATTAAGTGTATATGCGTTAGAAAAAACAATAAAATAAAAACAAATGAAAAATAAAATAATAAAAAAAAATAAAAAAAATAAAAAAATAAAAAAAATAAAAATGAGAATCAAAATATTCAAAATACTAACCGTAGTTCCCCGGCAACGGCGCCAAATTTGATAAG
>NC_028352.1:17396784-17448746 GCF_000741045.1 Vigna radiata var. radiata | reverse complement strand
TTTAATTCCCAAACCCAATAAATCCAATTGTCACAAATTCACTTTAAATCAATCATTTAAGCACAAATATCTCATCAAAAATTTCAATTTTAAGACATAAATGTGGGCATAAATATGCACTCATCAGCTAGGGCTAGGGCCTATTTGACAGGTCTACCTGCATGGAAAAAATTATTTTATTAAATAAAAATCAACCTGGAACAGCAATGCTTAAACAATGTCCACATGGAGACACATTTAATATGATTAATAAATATGGTAAATTTAATCAACCTTTGTTTCAAACAAACTATGTACCAACAATGGAAGACATATCAGAACTATTCATAATATGCTGTCTTACTAGCTAGGTGGTTACAATTTTTATGTCTCTCTTAGTTCTCTCAAAGGAAATAAAAAGTAACTCCACAGCCACCGGAAAGAAATCTTCTCAATGTGGATGAAGTGGAAAAATGAAACTTATACCTTTTGTTGGACTTTGTTAAACCTATTCAACTAGGTATGACAATAATAACGTACGAATGTTTCCCGCAGCAAAAGCTGCTTACACACTCGTCGGTTCCATAACTTTGTTGATGCACCTTGTAAAGTCAAACTATAACTGTTCCGTGCTTTAGTCAAAGAGTTATCTCTTTATATACGTTGCTTGTACTTCAGTTTTTTTAATGAGAATTCCACATTACGTTCTCTGCTATCCTTTTCTCTCTGATATCTTCCTAAACACTGTCAACACATAACAGTGGTATCCAGAGCTTTTTGGTTGCGATTTGAAAACCTTCAGAAGTCTTGGCGTGATGGCGGGATTGATACACAACAACCTTCCTATCTTTGACGGTAAAGACTTTGACGATTAATGCGTAAAGATGGAGGCCATACTCGGGTTTCAAGAAGTTGATGAGGTGGTGAAGACAGGTCTTCAAGAACGGCTGAAAGATGCCTCAGAAGCTGTAAAGAAGAAGTATAAAGAAGATCGTCGTCTTGATTGTAAAGCGAGGATGCTTCTACACCAATGCATCTCTCCGGCCATGTTCCAAAAGGTCTCGAAAGCTGCAACCGCGAAAGACGTATGGGACATTCTTCAAGATGCATATGGTAACTCCGGCAAAGTAAAAAACGTTCGATTGCAGTCTCTCAAACGTCAGTATGAGCTTCTTGGCATGGGAACAAAGGAAACTGTGACGGAATATGTGGGAAGAATCCAGGCTCTTGTCAACGATATGAGAGCGTGTGGGAAGAATGTTAAGGACAAGAAGATAATTGAAAAAATCTTACGTACTCTGACTCCACAATACGATCACATAGTGATCACCATTGAAGAATGTAAAGACTTGGAGACCATGAAAATTGAGGAGTTGCAGAACTCGCTCGTAGCACATGAGCAGAGGCTGTTGGAAAGGAAGAATGTGGAGATAACTGCAACACAGGCGACGAATCAAGCGTTACAGGCAAGATCGAAATAGAGTTTCAAGACTCGTGGCAGAGGTCGTGGAAGATCACGTGGTAGAAGTGGTCGTAATGGAGGAAGAAACTCTAATTTTTCAGACCAGAATAATGAAGGAAATGTTGAGAATTCAAAAGAAGGAAGCAACAGAGGTGGTGGATATTCAAGAGGAAGAGGAAGAAAGGGTTCAGATAAGCGAAATGTTCAATGTTATACATGTAACAAATACGGCCATTACTCGGTTGAATGCTGGCATAATGAATCTGCCCAGAAAACCAAAAATGATGATGCAGCGAACTTGGCGCAGGGTGATGGTGACTCTGATTCAGAACATGTGGTGTTGATGAACATTGCATGTGAAATCAGAAATAAAGGCGGTGAAGAATTTATAATGGATGAGATAATGGAGGACAGGTGTGACAGAAGTGCGAATTACGTGTTGCTTCCAACTACTGTATGTCAAACAGACACGCGTAGCAGCTGCATCGAATACGTGTCTCACATAAATGAAATGCGACATGCAGCGAATGGCATAAAAGACAAACGAATTTTGCTATCCGATAATCACAAAGATCACGCAAAAACAGATCAATGTTGGTATTTAGACTCCAGATGCTCCAACCATATGATTGGAAGAAGAGATTGGCTGGTTGAACTCGATCCGAGAAAGAAGAGCAAGATTAGGTTTGCGAATGCCAGCACAGTAATGGCAGAAGGCGTTGGCAAAGTGTTACTCACATGCAAAAATGGAGAGACTGCTTACATGGAAGAAGTGTTGTTTGTTCCTACAATGAGGAGGAATTTATTAAGCCTGGGACAACTTCTTGAGAAAGGCTATACTATGTCAATGTATGAGAACTCAATAGAAGTCTCTGACAGAAAGAAACGCTTGGTGATTAAGGCCCCTCTTGCCAAGAATAGAACGTTCAAGGTAAATTTGAGTGCATCTGTCATACAATGCATGTCATCTATGATTACAGAGGATGAAAGCTGAAAGTGGCACTATAGGTTCGGACACTTAAACTTCAAGAGTTTAAGTCTTTTAAACAACAAAGAGCTTGTTAAGGGTGTGCCAGTGATAACAATTCTTGAAAAAATATGTGAGGGATGTGCTTTGGGAAAATAGACTAGAACGAGGTTCAAAAACGCTGCACCCAAACGTGCCAAACAGTCTCTGGAGGTCGTGCATGCAGATGTTTGTGGTCCATTTGAAGTTACTACACTCGGAGGTAATAGATATTTTTTGTTATTTGTTGATGAATGGACTAGAAAGTCATGGATTTATCTGTTAAAAGAGAAAAAGGAAGTATTCTCATGTTTTGTGAAATTCTGTGCATTGGTTGAGTGTCAATCTGGCATACGGGTAAAGACTTTCAGAACAGATGGAGGCGGAGAGTTCAACTCTGGGGAGATGAACAAGTTTTGTGATGAAAAGGGGATAACACATGAAGTTACAACACCTTACACGCCTCAACATAATGGCCTTGCTGAACGAAGAAATAGAACTCTAGTGGAAATGACGAGGTGTTTGCTTAAAGGAAAGAATCTGCCGCATAGTTTGTGGGGAGAGGCAGTCACCACAACAGTTTATCTGCTGAACAGATGTCCTACGAAGGCTCTTGTAGATTGCACCCCAGAAGAAGCTTGGACGAGAATCAAACCTTCGACAACAAACTTGAAGATTTTTGGGTCTGTGTGTCTCAAACATGTGCCAGATGAGAAGAGAAAAAAACTTGTTGACAAGAGTGAAATCTACATACTAGTAAGTTTCCATCCCACTAGAGCATACAGGCTGTACAATCCCGAAAAGAAGGAGATAGCGATTAGTAGAGACATTTTGGTGGATGAAACAACAACGTTCAATTAGACAGATAATGAGGCAAACGGTGAAGGTGTTGTTTCCAGTTTACTCGAAGACAAAAGATCTGTAAGTGTCAGAGAAGTCACAGATAATCCAGAAGTGAATAATAGAAGATCATGCAGGACCAGATTTCCCTCAACAAGGCTAGCTAACCACGAGTTGTTCATGGATAATGAAATTGACGAAACAGGAGGATTGACCCATCATGCATTCTTAGCTGATGCAGAACCTTTGACCTGGGAACAAGCTATCAAGATGGAAGGATGGAGGGAAGCAATGAAAGAAGAGCTAAGAGCCATTGAGAAGAATGGAACATGGGAAATTATGGAGTTACCTAGACAAAAGCAAGCTGTTGAAGTCAAGTGGGTGTTTAAGACAAAATTTAAACCAGATGGGAGTGTAGCTAAATTGAAGGCAAGGTTGGTGGCAAAGGGGTTTCTGCAAAAACCGGGAGTTGATTTCACTGAAGTCTTCGCACCAGTTGCAAGATTAGAGACCGTGAGGCTTGTGGCTGCAGTTGCAAATATGAAAGGATGGAGTATATGTCAGATGGATGTGAAGTCCGCGTTCTTAAATGGGCCTCTCTAGGAAGAAGTCTATGTTACTCAACCACCTGATTTGAGAAAATTGGTGAAGAATGGAAAGTTTATAAGCTAAACAAGGCTTTGTATGGATTGTGACAGGCACCTCATGCCTGGAATACACACATTGATGCTTGGCTGATTAAGTTTGGATTCCGCAAATGAACAGTTGAGTTTGGAATCTATGTGAAACAAGATGAAACAAAAGGTGTGTTGCTAATCTGTCTATACGTGGATGACCTTCTTATTACTGGGAGTTCTGCAGAGGCAATAGAAGCGTTTAAAACAAAGATGAAAAGAGATTTTGACATGACTGATCTTGGAAGCCTAAGATATTTCCTTGGGTTAGAATTCTTGTGAACGTCTGATGGAATGCTTGTTCATCAGAGTAGATATATTGGGGAAATGCTGAAACGGTTTGGCTTGGAGAATTGTAACTGTGTAGATATACCAGTTGTGGCCAACACTAAATTGTCCTTGCAGAATGATGACAAAAGGGTTGATGCTACCCTGTTTAAACAGCTTGTAGGGTCACTAAGGTATGTGTGTAATAACAAACCAAATATATGTTATGGTGTAGGATTGATTAGTAGATTCATGGGAGACCCCAGACAATCACATCTCATTGCTGCAAAACACATATTGAGGTATCTAAAAGGAATAGCAGATTATGGTGTCTTCTATCCAAAGAAGTTTGACGGCGTGAAAGGAACATTAGAAGCATGGAGTGATTCTGACTGGAGTGGAGATCAGATTGACAGGAAAAGTACGTTTGGCTACATACTCAAATACATGGGAGCATCATTTAGCTGGTGCTCAAAGAAGGAGAGTGTTGTAGCCCTTTCATCATGCGAAGTAGAGTATATAGCATCTTCAGAAACTGCATGCCAATGTGCCTGGATCGAAACTGTTTTGGATGAGCTGATGGTTGAATGCTGCAAGCCAATTTGTTTGCTGGTAGATAACAGGTCTGCTATCAATTTGTCTAAAAATCCCATCTCACATGGGAGAAGTAAACACATTGAGACCAGATTTCATTACTTGAGAGAGCAAGTTAGTAAAGGAAAGCTGAAAATGGTGCACTGTTCCACTGAAGATCAAATAGCCGATTTGTTTACCAAAGCACTTCGACATACCAGATTTATGAAACTTAGAGACTGTCTTGGAGTTAAATCCTGTAGTAGTTTGCTTTAAGAGGGGAGTGTTGATGCACCTTGTAAAGTAAAACTATAACTGTTTCGTGCTTTAGTCAAAGAGTTATCTCTTTATATACGTTGCTTGTACTTCAGTTTTTTTTAATGAGATTTCCACCTTACGTTCTCTGCTATCCTTTTCTCTCTAATATCTTCCTAAACACTGTCAACACATAACAAACTTTAGTATTGAACTTCTAGGCAAGGACTTTGTTGAAACATCAATGCTTACATCACAAGTTCCACCATAGTCATTCGGTGCATTCTCTCATTCTCTGCTTCCTCCATCAATGCTTTGATCAAACCATCACTTTTTTGAAACTTACGGAGTGATCTAAGGTGCAACAACATCCCTCCTACCATGCCAGGGACAACTGCAATCGTTTCTAGCATCATTGCACGACAACCATACCGCCTCTAAAATATATGTATGGAAAATGATAAACGACATGTTACTTTGAAGAATAAGCATATCTTGTAAAAAGATATTATGAAACTGCATCAGGTAGTCCTTATAAAAATATATATTAAGAAATATACATAACATAAAACATTCATGGTTCACATCTCCATGAATAAATAAAAAATGAAGTTATCAATAAACATGTAATTCACAACCAAAATATAAATACAAAAGTAACACTTAACACCTTTCTCATGTACAAATAATGCAATTTTTATTAATCAAGTTTGAGCCAACCAGTTCTAAATAAACTTAATAGATCCACATGAGTTATGAACTTATAGTTTTAGCAACCCATAAATACTTCTTTTTCATTTTGATTTGGATGAAACTATAGGAAATTTCAAAATTGAGTGTTGCAATTCACACACCGGAAAAAATAAATCTGTAGGAATTCTGAGGAGTTTCACGGTCTTGTAAGCAACTTTGTCCAGAAAATTCTTTGGCACGTGATGTTTAATAAGATTTATCGACAGGTTTGAATGATAACTCTCCCAAGGCTACATAGGCAAATGAAATCAGAAGTCGGGAAGCACTCAAAGAAAATCATAGCCACATCATTTAATAATAAGCAGATTATGTAGATCTCTCAATCTTAAAATTTTAAAAATTCGATGAAATCTAAGTTATCTAACACATTAATTAAGTTATTCAATTGATAACATTAGTTAATGGGCCGCAACACCTTGCAGTCCAGCCTACTCTTTTTCCCTTTTTGTATTTCTTTCATGTTACTGTATCAGACTTTTACTTTTTAATAATACTTCTTTATCTTCTTCTCTCTGGATGCTTCTTCTCTTACGCATAAAGCTTCTTCTTTGTTCTTGCTTCTTGATGTCTAGGGTTTGTTCTTCGGTTCATTTTTCCAGGTACGCCTTCTTACTTCTTTCTACTATAATTTGGTTTGCTATTCTTTTACAATTTCTTTGTCCCATGGATTTCTCCCATTATCTTAATATGGCATCAGAGCTCTTCTAGAGCTCTGTTGTGTAACTCTGCTTCCTGTTCTCTCATTCTTGTTTTTCCTTTCTTTTCTTGTTCTTGCTTTAGTCACGGCCGAAGACAGTTTCGCACACAACTATTTATACCTTCACCGTGGCAAGAATCCAGTCACTACCCTTGTTTCATCAGTTTTCGACGATACAAATTACCACTCGTGGAACCCCTCCATGTTAACTGCTATTAACGCCAAAAACAAGATCAAATTCGTTCTTGGCAACATTCGTCCACCTAAAAAGGACAAACCGGAGCATGTCGCCTAGAATAGAGGAAATAACATGGTTGTCTCATGGATCGTTCATTCTATTTCAATCTCCATCATACAAAGCATCATATGGATGAATAAAGCCTCAAAGATCTGGATTGACCTAAAGAACCGATTTTCTCAAGGAAGTCTCTCTCGCATTTCTAGCCTTCAACTTGAAAATCCTACTCTTCATCAAGGTGATCTTACCATTTCTAAGTATTTCACCAAACTGTGTATTCTCTAGGATGAGATTGAAAATTTCCGCCAAGAACCTCTTTCCACCTGTAAACCCGATTGTGGTTGTGAAGTATGGATTGTCGTCAAACAAAGAAGACAAGAAGACCAAGTCATGCAATATTGATTAAACAATCAATTTACTAATGTTACATCACATGTGCTTCTACTGGACCCTATTCCGGACATCAGCAAAGTTTTTTCATTAGTGGCATAACAAGAAAGGCAACTGTCTAATGGAAATTTAATTGTTGTCACTAAGATCCAGGACACTGGAACTGCCACCGCCTACACCGCTTCCACCTCCTCCACTATTTGCAATTATTGTGGAAAGAATGGGCACAGTGAAGCAATTTGCTACAGCAAGAATGGCTTCCCTAATCAAGACAAAGGCTTCAAAAATGTACCTACTGACAGAAAGCATTGCAATCATTGCAACAAAAGTGGTCATACAGTGGATGTTAGCTATAAAAAGCACGATTATCCTCCAGGACATATGTTCTATCATAAGTCTACCCAGATTAATCATACTTCTGTCCAAGAAGACAATGGGAATGTCAAGGATAACAACTCTAATAGTGTTGATCACATACGCCTCACACCAGAACAATTTCAAGTTCTTGCAGAGCTCTTCAAAGGCCACAATTTGAACGATGCTTCCATTTTTGCTCTAGTTCATCACATTGGATCTGCTTCGGCAAACCAACTTCTTTTAGGTAATATTTGCCCTACTCTTACTTCCAATTACCCTAAAAACAATTGGATCCTTAATTCTGGAGCAACTAACCACATAAGTATTTCTCTACGAAACTTTTCATCGTATAAAAGAATCAAGCCTATTCAAATTGCTTCTTAGGGTGCCCAAGCGTGAATGCGAGAAGAGTGGGGGCTTAGAGCCCCTAAAAGGGCGCTCGGGTGAGGTGCGGTGCAAATTCTTTGCTCAGCCCCTCTAAAGGGGCACCCAAGCCTGGACAACTTTTTTCAGCATTGCATTTTTTCCTCCTTTTTTGCAGTTCTGCTTGCTACTTGAGTTCCGACTCCTTCACACTTCAACTCCTCTTCCAAATCACTCCATTAGCCTACAAAATTAAGGGAATTAATAATAAAATCATTAAGTATAACCTCAATTCTATTATTCACAAAACTAAAGCAAAAACATAAGTTAAAGCAAGTTTCCAAGTAAAAAAGGGTGCATTTAGTATCAAAGCTATATCACTGATAATGATATATTCAACCGTTATCACAACCCCAAACTTGAAACTTTGCTTGTCCTCAAGCAAAATGTAACTTGGCTTACATAAAATAACTATACTACAACGGTCTAACACATTAAAACGCATTTTTTTCTAAGACAAGTAAATCACTCATGTATGCCCATCATAGAAAGATCAGTCAAAAAATAATGATGTCATAGCCACTTAAGCTATAATTATGGTGCTAACATAACAATGAATACATAACAGATGCACATTAATTGCACATTTGGTCCTTGAGATACAACCCAAGAGTCATTTCCTAGTATATACTGCACTTAATTGCACATTAATTTGATTCGGGTACAACTCGATCAGTGGAGGATTGAATGTTGTCTCAATTGTATCCTGCATATCTTGTTCTTCTTCAGACAGTTCTTTGATATTGATAGGAAGCTTTGAATACCAACAAATATCTTCAACCACTATTGCATGTAAATTTATCATTACAATAGATATAAATAACAATACGATGACTTGGCTTAGCGCATCCTCAAATGACACAACATTTATAATGACAAGCATTGAAGGCAAGGTTGTCCTAGTTGGCAACTTTAGCAATAGGCGTTGACTATATGCATTGGTGTCTACCAATTAGAATCATTAAAGTGATAAATTCTACATGGTTCAGTGATGCATTTGCCAGATGGAGTTATCCCTTCGCCTAATTCCAAGGAATGGTTACTAGACAATGCATGGTTAGGTTCAAACTCATCTGTGTGGGAAAAAATTGAATGTTTCCAAAACAGATAAGCGTCTGATTCATTGAATTTTGCATGAGCAAGTTATGTCTTCCTAGGATTTGTCAAGGTAGGTGGTGTAGGAGTTTGGCACACATCCTTGATGGCTTTAATCTTCTTCATCTTTATTTGTCTCTTGTAAATAGCAGGTAAACAATGTGTAATGATATCAGGCACCACTAATACTTTCTTGAAGCGTTTGAGAGGTGCTCTATTTTAATTGAGCAACATGAAGAAAATTTACTTGTAGAACTTCATGTTGAGATTATTGATAAGGAAAGCATTGGTTTAGCTAACCTTAATCTCAAAGTGTTTTATTCACTCTGTTTTTTATGATGACAACACATTATTGATAACACATGTCTTGTTATGTGTTACATGTTCTATTGCTTATTGATCGATATCTTGTTGAACATGTTTTGTGTTGTTTTTTATATGTAAATACACATTTATTGAGCTTGTATATGTTACATCATTTCTGGTTGCATTACACATAGTTTCGAAGAAGAAAACCACATGCACTTTTATGAACTTAAACTGTGTGGCAAATCTGATAGTTCAAGTCGACTTCATTATTAATTGAATCGACTAAGACTGAAGACTTTACACAGACTTTCAAATATAGTGCTATGTGAGATTTTTCATTGAAAAGAATTTCAATATGTGCAGATGTATCAAAGTCGACTGTGTGCACTTTGCATTCGACTTTTTTAGTTGTTTTATTTGAGATTCTGTTATGCTTGTGAACATTAACGGCTATATTTTTAAAAGTTAGTTAAGCATTGAATGAGACTCAACTGTATTGAATGAGGAATTAATTTTTTTGACTTGACAACTACTACTTTGACTTCACTGTTATTACTGTCAAGAGACAATCGACTGTATTAGTAGCTTAGTTGACTACATGAGTGTCTGATGTATAGAAATCTATAAATAAACGAGACTTGAATTGATTCAGAGAACTTTTGGAAAACTAACATTTTCATATTCTGTTTCAGATTGTTTTTCTGAGATTTAGTGTTCCAAGAACTCATCAAGAAGACCGTGGAGATCAGTCTTTGCAGAGGTTCTGAAGGAGAATTCTGTTGCGCTTACTGCTTGATCATTATCCGCACAATTGAGGTTTTCTTTGGTTGATCAACGCTCGTGTTGCATACCGTGGTGATTCCTGTTGTACCTGTTGCGATTACAGGGGATAGACTCGTGGAGTCTGGTACACTTTGAGGATTGTTCAAATTGGGTTGCATATTGCAGAAGAGGGGATATCTTGCTGCAAGTCTTATTGTGTGTATTGCCTATATTTTAGTTAGAGGGTTAAAGAGATGTTTTATAATTTTCACGTTGAGGTCTCTATAAAAGCCTTGTTGTAAAAACCTTGACCATTATAGTGCATTTGCTTCCTCGGATTGGAAGGACATTAATGTAGGCATTGAGGCCGAACCAGTACAAAAACCTACGTTTGAATTCTCTATCCCTACAGTTTTACATTCAGTTGACTTTGTTATTTGCGTAGTCTACTACAATATTCTGCTGCACTTAAATTTCTATTACTTGCGATTCAAGAAAATTTGTAAAGTTTTATACTTTGTGAA
Organism: Vigna radiata var. radiata; assembly: GCF_000741045.1. Lineage (NCBI taxonomy): Eukaryota > Viridiplantae > Streptophyta > Magnoliopsida > Fabales > Fabaceae > Vigna > Vigna radiata. The sequence goes on along the minus strand of NC_028352.1, from coordinate 17,438,142 downwards.
AAAGATTGCTAAAAGACTCTGATTTTGAAAACTCTCAGTTCACTCCCCCTCTTAGTGTTAAAACGAAGCCAACCTGTTTTCCAACAATTGGCAAGAGAGCTGGTTTTCATAAGATATTTGAAAAACTAGTCGACTTCTGTTTTTCTTGAATCGACTATATACCTGGGGATGACTTCCAGTTTTCAAACCTTTGGTGAAGGTGCATCTACAAACAGACCACCTCTGTTTGCTGGTGAAAATTATCCTTTTTGGAAAATCAGAATGCAAATATATCTTGAATCTGTGGACAGAGGAATTTAGGATGCAACTCTAAATGGTCCTTTTGAGCCTACTCACACTATTGAAGAAAAAACTGTTTTGAAAAAATTTTCTGAGTGGACTCCAGAGAAGAATAGAAAAGCACAGTATGATGTTAAAGCTAGAAATGTCATTGCCTCTACACTAACTGTTGATGAATTTTTAAGGATATCTCAATGCAAATCTGCCAAGGAGATGTGGGATGTCTTGGAAGTCACACATGAAGGCACTGATGAAGTCAAGAGAGCAAGGAAGAATTCTTTGATTCAAGAGTATGAACTTTTCAGGATGAAGGTTAAAGAGACAATCTATGAAGTCCAGAAAATATTCACACATTGTAAATCACCTTATGGCTCTTGGCAAAGTGTTTGACAAAGAGGAAATCAACATCAAGATATTGAAGAGTTTGAACAGAAGTTGGTAACCAAAAGTCACTGCAATCTCAGAATCCAAAGACCTTACAAGCATGAATATGGCTACCTTGTTCGGCAAGTTAAGAGAACATGAGTTAGAACTTGGAAGGTTGAAGGATGAAGAGGAGATTTAAGAAAAGAAGTCCATTGCTCTGAAAGCAATGAACAAGAAAATCTCAAAGTTAGAAGAATCAGATGTAGAGATGGACGAAAAAGAAATGATGACCATGATGGTAAGAAATTTCAGTCGACTTATGAAAAATGATAGTCAACTTACTAACCATGCAGGTCACAGTAAAGCAAAGAAAGACTTCAAATCAAATGTTGTCCAATGCTACGAATGCGACAAAGAAGGACATATCAAACCAGATTGTCCAGAATTAAAGCCTAAGTAGAAAGCCAATAGGAAGTTTCCACAAAACAAAAACAGAAAGCACAAAGGAGCTTACATTGTCTGGGAAAACAGTGATTCTGACAGCTCAAGTGATGAAGACGCTGATCATGATGAAGAATCAAATATATGCTATATGGCTAGAGCAACATGGGATGACTATGACAGTGATGCATATTTTGAAAATGAACCACTAGAAGTGAAGTATGATCTGCTGATTGAAGCATTCAAAGAAATCCATGCTGCAACTATCTGACTATAATACAAGGTTAATCGACTTAACTCTGAAAGAAGAGATTATGAGCATAGAATAAATAACCTTGTGGATCATAATGAGAAATTGCAAAAGGATTTAGATGAAGCTCTATTGTCTGCTAAAGAAAATTAAAACTGAGACTATTACAGTAGAGAAAGCTTGTGAAAAATGTCCTAGTCATATGGAACAAATAGATACTTGACTAGCACCGCTAACTAATTTTACTCGAGGTAGAGACAATCTAAATGTTGTATTAAAGTCTTCTGGTAGAGCTATCTATGGACAAGGAATAGGCTATAAAGCTCAGACTAACAGAACCAATGCAAAGAAGTTTATTGATTTAAGCAAACCTGCTAGAAATGCTTGCTTTTATTGTAATTGTGTTGGTTACATTGTTAGAAACTGTTATTATAGAACTGTTGGTGTTCCTAGAGGATTGTATTGTTGGAAACCAAAGGAACAGCCTGCTAAAAATGACAATCAAGGACCCAAGTTGAAATGGGTACCTGCAACAAAAATTTGAGTTGTTTTGCAGGATAACAATCAGATGCAAGGATGTGCAGTGAGAGCTTAAGGATGAACTAAATTGCCTACATCAATCATCTTGAGTGTCTAAAACTGGTAACATGTATTACATCACTTCATCATGCATTAATTGATTAATTGTTCGATGTCTGATTGGATGTATGATTGTGCGTTTGCTTGAATGATTGATTGATTATGAAAAACAATTTTCACGATCTTTAGTCGACTGAATTATGTGTGTAGTCGACTGTGTTTCTTGGAATGTTTAACTCTGTTTTGGAACTCTGTTTTTGAAAACTGTATCACACTAGAGTCAACTTTAATTTTATTCGAATCGACTTTAATCCTCTGTTTTGGCTTTACAAAAAATTTGAAAAATTCAAAATGGGTCACTTTTGGGTTTATATCCTTCGCGCCATTTATGTCTGCATTGTCTTTGCTGTACTTTATTCCTGACACTAGCACACACACATTACTTGTGTATTTCCAATGACCTTTGACTGAATTCTGGGTATCTTGAGTGTCTCTAGGAATGGCATCTTCGACTCATTCCTCAAGGAAAGGAAAAGCAAAATGCATGGCAACCACTAGAGAAGTTAATCCAAATGGCTGGATTAGTGATGAAGACTCTAGAGTGAGATTTACTGATGAATTTCCTAAAGTAGTTGTTTCACCAAGGTATCTGGATTTGAGACTATTTGGGAAGGAAAACTTTAAATTTCCTGAATGGATTGAGAGTCAAAATCTATCAACTTTAGTACAAATGAATGGGGAATTGTATCCTGATCTTGTTAGGATATTCTACCATCACCTGAGGATTATCAATGGTAACATCTGCTCAAGGGTTAAAGGTGTTTTTATCAACATCAATAATGATGTTTGGCAACAAACAACAGGTTAAAGGTTGAAGGAATTTCCTCTCATCTGCAAGACACTCAAATAAATCACTGGTTAAATAAGAAGGATCTCTACAGAGGATGACTCAGACTTCCTGTTAGTAAAGCGAGGGAAAACATTTTTCTTTATAAAGATCTCAGAATTGAAGAAATGGTTCTTGCACACATACTGGCACGGGTAATTTTACTGGGAAGGTTAATGCAAGATGAGATGACCACAGAGGACATGTGTCTTCTGCATGCTATCAAGAACAACATACCCACCAATTGGGTGGAAGTATTGAAGAGTCACATAACTAAAGCTGCCCACATTAAAGCTTGCTACTTGCCTTATAGTATTCTCATTAGCAATATACTTGTTCTTCATGGAGTGAACAATTATGGTGAAAGAAAACATTTCTGCACTTATCCAAATGTCATAAATCTCAACAGCCTTGTCTCATTGGGACTAGTTTGGATGGAGAAGGGATGATGCTTCAAAGATGAAGAAGATCAGTTACACCACTTTGAAAGCTATACTACAACTTGGGAACGTAAATCTGATTTTGTCTCAAAGGAAATCTGTGAGACTTACTCAGTTAACCCATTCCAATTGATTGTTGACAAACTTGATCAGCTTGAAACAAAGGTTGACATTATCATGCAACAACAGAAGAAGAGAGACATATCTAAGGATGAATCTATGAATTCCACTGATAAAGGAGAGGAATTAATAATACATTTTGTTTTGTACTCCATGTCTCCTGCCTAGTTATGTTCTGTTTTCTATTTGATAATGGCTTAGAATGTCATTCTTTGTTTAGTTTTTGTTTTTTTCTTGTTCTGATCACCATTGTAATATCTTTGAACAAGAAATAAAATTAGTGTTTTGTTTAAGATTCACTTGCTCTTAAATTTCTTAATTGAATCTGCATGATTGAATCTTGAAATTGACTTTGTCTTGAATGAAGTTGACTATGCATAATTCCACTGTTACATTAAACTATTCTGCATATTCACTTCTTGTTTGAGTATTTTTCTTGCACTTCTATGATTCTAAAATGCTTGATCTTCAAAAGATCATGAAAGGTTTTGCAGGAAAACATTGCTTTGGAATTCATAGCTGGAATCAAAACTCACTGGAAAGCAATGGAATCGACTGGAAAATTAATTCAATCGACTTGATCTTAACAGGGTTATAAATTCCATCATTGGAATTTGGTTATTGTGTTGATTGATCATTTTATATTGATTATCCTCAATATATCTATGTTTCATAATGATTACATATATCTTATATGAGATTACATTGTGAGATTGTTGATGATTGTATCTTTGCATGATAAAATTGCTTGAATCATAACCATGATACAATTCTGTGTTATAGTTGTATGTATGCTTTGATTCTTACTGTACTGCATTATGCATTTGAATATGATTGTGTAAATTATGCATGATGACATGGGGAGCACTACACATTTACATATTTCTTCACATGCCTACACTTCAGGGGGAAGTGATCTTTTTCATGTGAATATATATGATAGGGGGAGCATCTCTGATTGTAATTTTTTTTTTTACATTGATGCATCTCTATTCTTGGTTTATCAACATATTATATCTAGTAGCATACCTTTTTTGTTAATGCACAAAGGGGGAGAAATGGTTGATTATATCTTTGCTTATCTTTGATTGCTTACAAAGGGGGTAAATATGCTTGACTTGATATATTGAATAATAATGCATCCTTTTTCAAAGTTATATTGCTTTATACTCTGAAAACTGCTTTGATACATTGGAAAGATAATTTAATCACTTGCATTTACTAATTGTTTGATTTTGAGTGATTACTTGACTGATGTGTTGAGTTGTTTATGTACAAACATGGTTCTTTATTAATCATGGTTGTGCATCATAAAAGAAGGGGGAGATTATTGAGATTGTTGATAAGGAAAGCACTGGTTTAGCTAACCTTAACCTCATAGTGCTTTATTCACTCAGTTTTTTATGATGACAACACATTATTAATAACACGTGTCTTGTTGAACATGTTTTGTGTTGTTTTTTATATGTGAATGCACATTTACTAAGCTTGTATATGTTACATCATTTCTGGTTGCATTACACATTGTTTCGAAGAAGAAAACCACACGCACTTTTGTGAACTTAAACTGTGTGGCAAATCTAATGGTTCAAGTCAACTTCATTAATAATTGAATCGACTAAGACTGAAGACTTTGCACAAATTTTCAAATATAGTGCTATGTGAGATTTTGCAATAAAAAGAATTTCAATATGTGCAGATGTATCAAAATCGACTGTGTGCGCTTTGCATTCGACTTTGTTAGTTGTTTTATTTGAGATTATGTTATGCTTGTGAACATTAACGGCTATATTTTTAAAAGTTAGTTAAGCATTGAATGAGAGTCAAATGTATTGAATGTGGAACTAATTTGTTTGACTTGACAGCTACTACTTTGACTTAACTGTTATTACTGATAGGAGACAGTCGACTGTATTAGTAGCTTAGTCGACTATAGGAGTGTCTGATATATGGAAATCTATAAATAGACAAGACGTGAGTTGATTCAGAGAACTTTTGGAAAACTAACATTTTAATATTCTGTTTCAGATTGTTTCACTGAGATTTAGTGCTCCAAGAACTCATCAAGAAGACCGTGGAGATCATTCTTTGAAGAGGTTCTGAAGGAGAATTCTGATGTGCTTACTGTTTGATCATTATCCGCAAAATTGAGGTGTTCTTTAGTTGATCAAGGCTCGTGTTGCATTCCGTGGTGATTGTTGTTGTACCTGTTGTGATTACAAGGGATAGACTCGTGGAGTCTGGTACACTTTGACGATTGTTCAAAGTGGGTTGTAGATTGTAAAAGAGGAAATATCTTGCTGCAAGTCTTGCTGTGTGTATTGGCTATATTTTGGCTAGAGGGTTAGAGAGGTGTTTTATATTTTTGACGTGGAGGTCTCTATAAAAGCCTTGCTGGAAAAACCTTGACCATTATAATGCATTTGCTTCCTGGATTGCAAGGACACTGGATGTAGGCATTGAGGGCGAACCAGTATTAAAACCTACGTTTGAATTCTCTATCCCTACACTTTTACATTCATTCGACTTTGTTATTTGCGTAGTCTACTGCAATATTCCCCTGCACTTAAATTTCTATTACTTGCGATTCAAGAAAATTTGTAAAGTTTTATACTTTGTGAAAATGATTGCGAAAAGACTCTTATTTTGAAAACTCACCAATTCACCCCCCTCCCCCTCTTGGTATTAAAATGAAGCCAACCTGTTTTCCAACACTTCAGTGGTAAGTGTAATTCTGGATGAGCTACAGGTGTTAATACAAGATCGTCTATAAGAATGAAATATCTAAACGTGCTTATATGTTTTGATTTTTAAAAAAATAAAATAAATGAAACAAGCATATGAGAAAGTGTTATCTTTGGAAAACAAAGTTTTATATTTGGAAAATAATATAGTTCTAAGATGAGCATTTTATGAAAAAAATATATGAAATCTAAATGTTTTAAGCAAAGCTTTAGTAAACACACTAATACATAAGTAGACACATTATTAAACGATTTCCCCACTAAATGCATTAATGTATGTAAGATTCTTGTTAAACGCATTCATGCTATACTTTGCTAAATAATGCTAGGTGAGCTCTCACTATGATGTATAAAATAATATTTTTCGTAAACGTGTTAAAAGGTACAAACTTGTTCCCAAAACATATGTTGAAAGATATCTTACAAAAGGCGCTCTTGAACTGAACGAATAATCACTAAACAGGGCGTTATTAGGTAAAGCCTTGCATAAGCTAAACAATTCCTCATGCTAAACAATGTTTTCATCCAACGATGAAACTTTCATAAATTTCTTGGTATCTCTACTAGAATGCTTAAACAATAAAATGTTTCTTGAGCAATGAAAATTTGAAAAGCTTATAGTTGTTCTGAACATACATTAAATGACATTAAATGCACTATGTTTAAAAACAACAAAAGTGATAAGAAAAAGGATATATCTACCTGCATGCATATCTACTATACTCTGTGTATATTACTTGTGTCAAGCATTAACCTATTCTATTATATACAAGTCAAAAGAGGATGTTAGAGACACATTCACGAAATGTTCTCTCTACCAAAGGTCATGCCCAAGAGTTTGTACAATTGTTAAGCCCCTGGAAAGTGTACCAGATCGTTATCAAGTAATATAAACGGTAAGACCAAGTATCGTTCTCCCAAAGGACTCAGTGGCCTGGACGTTCATGTAAATTGATCTTATAAGACTTGAGAAAGAAATAATTTTGTTGTGTTGATGTAAAAAGAAAATAAACATGGAAATGCAAGTTGAATCAATTGACAAGTAAAAGATATGAATGAATGTAGTTGTTGGGGTTTACAATTTCATCCTTATTCACCCTCTTATATCTACTTTTCTTATTAAATTCGCTTTATTATCAATTGCCATGCAAACTTTCTAATCTACTTTAAACCCGATCTCTCAGTGAAAAGAGCCTATTACCAATTACTAGTTTACTATCTCTAGTCTCCCTTAGTAATTAAAAATGCATTAAATTACAAAAGCGAAAATAATTGATCGTTCTATTCCTATCTCTAGGTAGTATTTCTTAATCAAGGGAATTCCTATCAGTTCAAGATTTACCCGTAAATCTCCGTATCGACAAAATCAAATATCTTCACACCGAATGAGTTAAATGATGTGAGCATTAATCTTAGATAAGAAACCCAAACAATTGATAATACAAGCATATGAATAAAATAAGAATTTCAATATAAGAGAGTTTCAAAAGGATTACATTGTTCCCCAACAACAAAGGGTTTTAGTTCAACATAGACATGGTGAAACTAGATGGAATTAATGAAAAATATGAAAGAATAAACCCTAGATTTAATAAATTGGAGCCTAAGCATCCAAGAAACTGCCTCCAAGGAGTGTAGAAGTGCTCTGGACGTCTTGCTTGGCAAAAGATTAACCTAAGCATCGCACTAGGTCTATTTATAGCGCATAAAAGTAACAAAATTTAAGCCCAAGCCCATCATTTAGGCGCTCAATGCTCAATTTGGCCGCTCAGCGGTGGGCCTCATAATCGCAGACCGCTCAGCGCTCAGTTCTGTCGCTCGGTGGTGGACCTCAAAGTCGCAGGACGCTCAGCATCGCCGCTCAAGCGAGAAACAGTAACTTCATCCTCGCAGATGGCGCTCAGCGCTGGAATTGGCGCTGAGCGATGGACTTAACTCTTCTTTTCTTCCTTTTCTCCTCCTTTCTTAAGTCTAAGTCCTCCCTTCTTCACTTCCATCCTTCAATTCTCATCTAATCCTGCAAAACAATGCAAAAACAAGCATAATATCTCTAAAAACAACTTTTGACTCTCTTGTGACTCAACTAAGTGTTTTACATGATTCTAAGCTCATTCTAAGTCATAAAGGGTGTGTTTTGATATCAAATTTAAGTGTAAAAATAACGGTTTTTAGACTGTTATCAACAATCTACTTTTGATAAAGTACTGAAAAAGCATGACTGCTTTGACAAGTTGACTTTAACCTACGACTGCTACATATGGTAAGGCTAAGAAGATCCAAAGATCAAAGCAAGTACTATCTGACGGACATTTTTTTGAAGCCTATAAATTGAAGAATGTTGAAGAAGAGAGAAAGAAAATAAACACACAAATAAGAAAAAAAAATATAAGAAAAGAAAAAATAATACTCTCAAGCTTTATTGAGTCATAAGCTTATTGTTCTAAGAAGAGAGAAAACTTTAAGATTCTGTTAGGTTAAATTATATTATATACATATCCACTCTACGAATCGTCTAAGGACTTGTAAGCAATCTAACTTATAGCATTCTTAAAAGAATTGAAAAACCTAATTCTTAACTCGGTGGGGTTAAATGATAGCTAGACGAGTTTCTCTAGTGAAAACAAGGAGTAGGTGAAACTCCACTAGACATTGTATCAGAAGATACTGGAAGTGTCCAAGGATACCAAGAGTGGTGAAGAATACTACACAACCAGGAATAGGTGAAACTCGTTTCTAGTCAGAATAACGGGGTTACTGGGATTAACTTGGTGATACCAGGAGTGGTGTGAATACTCATTTGTAATCATGTTAATGATTATAGCGGAACCCTCTAAGAGGTCTTAGAGAAAAACTGGATGTACCTCGGTGGAGTGAACCAGTATAAAATAATTATGTGTTTATTACTTCAGTTTGCTAAACGTTTTCTTTACAAACTCTACTATTGCTTTTTATCTCAACCGTTTACAAGAGCTCTTGTCACCAAATGCTATTTTTATTAAGAGCTATCTTTATGAAATCATTGTAGCATATTTGACTAGACGATTGAAAAATATTTATTTGAGAACTTGCAATTTGAACATAACTCTCTAAATCAAGTGTTTAAACACCTATATAAGTTGTTTAATCTTTGACAAGGTTGTTAAACTACCTTTCCGGCAAAAAGTTTTCCTATAACACTATTAAGCACCCCCCCCCTCTCCCCTACTTCTAGTGTTTTCTAGGTATTTCACAGGTATAGGAGACACCTTGGATAGGGAGCCATATGATCCAACATCTCCTCGCACAAAGAGTCCAACAAATGATGAGCTTTAGACATCCTCCATAGAGAGTTTGAGTGCAAGTTCTAGCTTTTCATCGTTTTTCTCATTGTTTGGTGGTGGTTGAGATGAGGTGGCAGACTTAAGTTGGTTGATTTTGGACTTGATGGGTGGGTAAGTTATGATGGTGGTTCCTAGGGGCAGTTTATAAGGAGGCATACAAAAGAAGTTAGGATAATGTTCTCGGGTCCAAGTTGGTAGAGGCATGTGAGTAATAACATATTAGGGTAGTCTTTTAAAGGCTTAGGAGGCTTTGTGATAGAAGTCTCTAGGCTATGGCGTGGAAGGTGCAGTACGGTGTTCAAAAGAGCTTTGGATAGGTGGAAAATGTGGTAGATTTTGGTGGGTGTCTTGGTAGATTTGTGGGAGGCAATCTAGGTGTTTAATCAAGGTTAGGAGAGGAAAAGGAATTTGTTTGAGGTTTGGGATTTTGTTTTTCGAAGGTGGGTATTTATATGAAGAGTAAGGTGTATGTGACATTTGGTTTGGGGTTTTATTCCAGGGGGGTTTGATTAGATGATGTTTGTTTAGGTGAGTGTTGGGAGGAGGTTTGCTTATGAGAGGTATGTTTGGGTGAGGAGGATTGATATTGGGTAAGAGGAGTAGATGCATTACATGGTGATTGATGAGGGGGTTCTTGATGTTGTCCATCATGAATAATAAACGCTATAGGAATGCTCAGTGGATTCTCCTTAGACGTTGTCTAGGAGGAGCGTCTGATGATTATCCTTTCCTTCTTAGCATGAGGCATTATTTCTTTTGGAGGAAAAAGGGTGCTTCTTGAATGCTTTGGCGTGCTTTTGGAGCTTTTTGATAATGAGTCCATCATAAGAGTTTTCAGACTCTTTAGGACGTTGTTAAGACCCCAACAAGTGTACTGAATCGTATCAAGTAATATAAATGGTAAAACCGAGTATCGTTTTCCCTAGAGACTCATTGGCCTAGACACTCATGTGATTTTTTGATTATTTAAGAATTGAGAACGAAAATTTAGTGTTTATAATGAAAAACAAAAAATAAACATGCATGCAAGTGTTGATCAATTGACCAAGAAAATACGCAAGTGAATTATATGGATGAATTATGTTGTTGGGGTGTCCGACTTTATCCTATCCACTCTCATATATTTACGAATTTTACTCTTCATTAATGTCAATGCCACTTTCTAATTTACCCTAAACCCGATGTCTCGGTGAAGAGAGCCTACTCCTAATTACTAGTTTATAATGTCTTGTCTCTAGCAATTGATCATGCATTACATTCGCACAAAAGCTTAAAGGCAATCGGTCCTCCTATCCCTATGTCTATGTAATATTGCTCCCGTGAGAATTTCCCCATGTCTAGATTTCCCCGTATGCGTCCATATGGACAAAATTAAAGATTACGCTATTGAATAAATTAAACAAAACATGCATATAAAATAGAGGAAAACTTTAACAATCAATGAAGTAAAGCATGTAGATTAAGAATCAATTCAATATATGAAAGTTTCAAAGGATTACATCGTTTCTCGAACAACAATGGAGGTTTAGTTCACCATAGACATGGTGAAACTAGATGAAAACAATGAAAAGAATGAAAGATAAAACCCTAGAATTTGTTGATTGGAGCTTCCGCATCCAAAATCCGCCTGCAAGGGGTGAAGAGTGTGATTCTGCTTCTCCTTCTGTCAAAAGATACCCTCTCTAGGTCGTGTAAAACAATATATAGTTCATTAAAATCAATAGAAAATGGCCCAGGCCCAAGAGACTGGCGCTCAACGCTGGATTACCGCTCAACGATAAGCACGATACTCATACAGGTCGCTCAGCATTTACGCTCAGGCATTGTCCAGTGGATTCACTGAAGAGGCTAGCGCTCAGCGGTGAAGTTGGCGCTGAGCGGTGGCTGCGACACTTGATTTTCCCCTTAGCGTTGGCGCTTAGGCGTTGGCCAGAGAACTCTTCCAAGAGGCTGGCGCTCAGCGATGAAGTTGCGCTCAACGGTGGGTGCGATACTTGGATTCTCCCTTTAGCGTTGGCGCTTAGGCGTCCACCAGTGGATTCCTCCCCAAAGTTGACGCTCAACGCTGCCTGCGATTCCTTTTTTAAGCACTTTTCCTTCTTCTCTTGAATCCAACTCCTTACTACTTCAATTTCCTTCATTCAATTCATGTTAATTCCTTCCAAAACAAGGAAAAACAAGCATAAAACCAAGAAAACCATCTTTGACTCTCTTATTTTCTAACTTAAGCAAAATGTATGATTTCAAGTTAGTTTCTAAGTCATAAAGAGTGTGTTTTGTGTCAAATTGAACTATAAAAATGACGGTTTTTGAACCGTTATCATATGTTCCATGGTGAGAGAAGGCATCTTCATTTTTTTAGCCTTCTTTGCCTTTGACAATGCTGGTCGAGATAGTTTAGTGAACACTCTTATTTTATAGAAACTTAAAATATTTTATTTAAAGGACAAAATTAAAAATCATACCTTTAAATAAAATTGTTACAATAAATTTTAATCTTAAACAATAAAAAGTAAGTAAACATTCATTCATTGTATTTATAGATAAATTCACTTATGCATTTATTTTTATATTGCCTATTTTTTATGGGGATAAGATTGTTTAGTGTAACAATAAAGACATAAATTTATAAATTAAAGGGTTTACATCCAACTAATAATTTCTCATGCTTGATTTTTTCTTCTCGTGTACGAAGAAAAATAATAATAATTTACTCTATTATTACCTTCTTCGTATAATGGTGACAACACTAAGAAACACTTTTGATCAATAGGTGAAAAATATTATTTAGAGTACCTACATTTTTAATTTGAATAAGTTGATATTATAATAAACTTTAAAGGAAAGTACGTTACCATATAGATAAAAAAAAAATATCAAAACCTCATATCTTGAGTGAGTGTAAACTTCTTATCTCTCCATTTTCAAACTTCAATTTAGATTTGTTGAGATTAGCTAATATAATTATTTATGATAGCTTAATACTTTTACACCAACACCTAATTATATTGCCTATGTGATTCAAAATTAGATATATGTTGTCTTCTAAATAAAACAGAGAAAACTGTCCCTTTTTAATAAAGCAAGAGCATTTATAGTTACTATTTATATGAAATATCTAATTACTTAATTTTAGAACCTTGATGATTGAAGTTGTACAATAACTAACTAATTAACCAACAACCACTACACTTTAGTGAAAACACCACCTAACTACTGGTTGAGATCCATGTGCACTTAGTTAGGTGTGTGATATCTATCTTAGTTGGCTAATCATAAAATCATTGCAAATCTTTGTTCCCGAATTAGGGTTTGTATTCCTAATTTTACAAATACCTCGTTCATATGTTCATTTACCCTTTCATTGGTTGTTCCTCACATAAATTCTCAGAATAGAAATCCACCAAAATATTGTTTTTTCTTTTAATTTATATTGCTTATTCGTATTTTGCTTTTGAAAATTACGTTACAATATGTGAAATTTATTCGAAAGTATACATCAATTTGGTTCAGTTCATGTTAGTTCTATAGTTCTTCAACAATCTCTTGTTCTTTCATAACCAGACCAGGCTAGCTATCATAATTTTCTTAGAAAATTTGACATTACTTTTACTAGTGCAAAATTAACTCATTACGTCATAAGATTTATGCCAAATTAGAATAAATACTATGTAAAAATATGCAATCACAAGATTTATGTGTAATTAAATTAAATATGATGTAAAAATGTCCAATAAAATTTCTGTAAATATGACTTTGTTTGCATAATGTATATGTTATAAGGGTTAGATATATTATATTTATTTTACATTTAGTTAGTTTGTTATTATTTCTTTCTTATATTTTGGGCTTAGCTTATATTTTTTCTATTATAAATAGAAGATTCTATGTAAACACAAGGGAGATTAATCTCATATACACAATTTTCATTATATTCAACATGGTATCTAGAGTTAAGTTCTTTTGAGGAAAAAGTTTATGATGCCTCTGCCACTACATCTGTCGTGATGACGTCATCTATTGCCGTCAGCGGCGCCATCGTCTATCATTGCCACTATCGGATATCAAGTTTCTACTGACGATCGCATGGTTTTGATCGTCTCGGCTAGGCGACCACCATACCATTAACGATGTCTTATTGGAGCTCTTACGCGCTCCCAATGCCTTTTCAAGTTATGGATTTGCTCAATTTTCTAGTAGTAATTTAGAGCGTCGAGGTCACTTGTTTTCCGCTTTCGGGTTCATCGTGTGTTATTCAGAGCATTGAGGTTGCTCTTTTTCCTTTTTCAAGTGCCTTAATTGAAGAATCTTGGATTTTTTTTAAGATTTCTCTCTCCTATTCATACATGGCTTCTTCCACGGTTATCTCTTCTGACCTCTCTTTTGTCACCATTACGTTTGACTCGTCCATATATTCTTTTTTTCCCATGGAAAAGATGGTTTTTGTTAGTTTATTACCTCTTTATCCATTGGTGGCATTCCTTAACGATGATTTGGATGAAGAGATTTACATGGAGCAACCTCCCAGATCATGGGGAGTCTTTTGGGTTGATATTTTTTCTTCTACGTCATCTTGCAAATCATTAGCAATTTGGTGTCACTTGAGTGCAGAAACAAATATTTTCACTAAGACTTGATGAATTATATTAGTAACAAGCTTCGAACATATGTATGTACTAGCTTGAGGGGAGAGTGTTAGATATATTATATTTATTTTATATTTATCTTTTAGCTTTAATTAGTTTGCTATTATTTGTTATTTGTATAGCCCATATTTTTTCTATTATAAATAGAAGACCTTATGTGTATATTCAAAACAAGGGAGATTAATCTCATATATAGTTTTTCACTATATTCAACAATAACCAATTTCATATAGTCTACTTATATGTTATAAATCAGAATATAAAAGTTATGAATTAGATGTTAACTTTTCTTTTACTTTCACATTATTGATGTATATATTTCTCTCTCATTTAGAAGTAAATATAAATATATATATATATATATATATGGAGAGAGAGAGAGTTGTAATTTGTAACATTCCATTAAAATGGTATAAATACTATATAATAGTTACCACATATTCAATAAAATAAAATAATCAGAAGGAAGGAGAATATAAAGTCACATTATAGTTATGTAAAACATAACTACAATTAAACTTTATATACAAGGCACTACGTCAAGACTATGTAGAAAATGGGTTCTCTAAAATAACTAAAGAAAATATAACAACTATATGTATTAAAGCCACTAAACATATGTGTCATCTCTATTTAATGCTTGCTTCACAAACACATCATCTTCCTGTGCTCACACCCACGAGATGATCATCGTCAAGATTCAACACACAATAACAACCAACAAAGAAACACACAAGTAGGTTAAGTTAATGAAAAGAATCAAACATAGTATATAAAGACTTCATCATACATCATGTTTCACACAAAGTAAATCAAACATCCTAATCATGTCAAACACCTAGACTTGATCATCCAGATATAGTATGAATGTTGAGTTATGGCAGGTTATGCACTTGTGGTGGCCTCTACTGCTTTGTAGAGTTATTGCCAATGTATTTCACCCTACCATACATAAGGTTAGTCTGTTCCACGTCTTAGGCCATAATAGAGCACCTAGACTAGGACTTCCTGCTACTCTCACCACATGCATCATTCTTCTCTAATTGAAAATGAATGACAATTAGAGTGTCAAGATAACCCCCAAGACTAAGCTTCCTATATTCATGCATACAATACTTGAAGCAATCATTAAGAATTTTGTCTTAGAAAATTTTTTATCCTATACTTGGAAACATACACAACTTCATGCATAAAACCTCATAATATTCCATTGATATTACTAAACAAGCCTTACATTATAATTACATTTCCATCCATAAGAAACAAAAAAAGAATAAAACAAAAGAAATTAAGCCCTCATACAGGACGCTCCAACAAATATTATATTTGAAGGGTTTTTTATAGAGATAATCGATTATCACACTTGATAATAAATTATTTTAGGGAAAATTCATGTAAAGATGACTTTCAAACTAAAATATTGATTATCACATGTGATAATCAATTATTTCAAATAACTTCGAAGAAAAGATGACATTTTAATTGGAATAATCCATTATCAACTGAGATAATCGATTACTCTTGTTAGTTTTTTATAATAACCTGATTTTTCTAGTTTTTGTGCATCTTGGACATGTTCAAATGATGAATTTAAGATCTAAAACACTAATATTGATACAAAAACAAGTTTATAGATGAAAATAGAGTACTACACTACTTATTTGGTTAGAAACTAGATATATCAAACTAACTCAACAACTCAAAAGTGTCTAAACTCAAATTCACACCTTTTAATGCATAATTTTGCAAATTAAGGGTCTGAACAAGTCAAAATGGACCCAATAACAAACCTCAAACCCTCATTTTCATCACAGACCCTATACTTTAAAATTTCACTAGTCAAAACTCCCACAAATGAATCAAAAATCATCCTATCAACTACAAACTAGTTCTACATCAGATTTCACTTAACTCGGCTTAAACAAGTCTCAAATGTCTATAAAACAGACCCAAAAATACAGTTTTTCCCATTTGACCATTACCTCAATTTCTCACCTATCAAAACCTCCTTTTATACCAAAAACAACTTATAATTCAGTCTACTCTCTACTTCCCATTACAACATCAACTTTATACCATTCATACTTCATAAAAACAACGTTCACAAGCTCATTCAAGTTAATGTCATCATGCATCAAATAACCAAGTACACTCACCAAAACCACAATTAACACTAAAACAACCATTTCAATTATAACCAAATCAACTTATCATTAACATGACATAATAATAACCACCAAAATATATTTCATAGTTCAAAATTAAAGACAGTCTCTAGCTTCCCTTACTTGATTAGAAAGAAACACGACTCTATAAAGTAAATTATTCCTGCTCGGCTCAGAGAATTCTAAGAATGCCTACAAACCATAGAATCATTATCAGAGGAGGCCCTTAGGACCATTGGTCAACAAAGAACAAGGAAGAGCGATTGGATGACACATGCATCATCCTATATGCATATGACTTAAACAGAAAATCAAAAGAAAAACGGGTAGAATCCAACTTACTCTATGGAGAAAATTGATTGAATGATGTTGTAAACCTCACTGCAATGATCGTCTAGGAACCTCCTAATCATCAAATAGATGTCTCAAGAGTCCAAATTCTTAGAGAGAAGGGAGAGGGAACTCAGAGAAAAAGTTCTAGATAAATTATGGGTGTTTTAGATAATGAGACGAGATTATTAAATTCTATTTATATTATTGAATTATTTTAACATTAAAATATTTGGTTTCATTATTTTGAAACATCTACTAATTATAATACTCTATTTTTTTATTTTCACATATTTGCTCCTACAATTTTGTACCATCATAGTTTTACTCTATTATTACTTATTTATAATTTTGTTCCTTGAATTTTTTTCATGATTTTTTTTATTTTTTAATTATATGTAAAGTTTTTTAATTTCTTAGTTTTTAATTATGTATAAATTTGTTTAATTTTAGATACAATTATTTATAACTTTTTGTTAATTTGGACATATGAATAACTTCTACCTTAAAACATTTTGTTTAATATTTAATAAATTGTAGAATGTGAAAAATAAAAAGAAAAAAATTAACGTAAAAAAAATTCACATGCACTGCTCCTCCAAATAAAATTGACAAAAATAAATAAATAAATTTTTGAAATAAAATACTTTTAAACATTAAAAATGATCTTTACAAGTTCATAATAATAAAAATTATTATGAAAACATAAAATAAAAGAAAATAGTAATATTTATCTTAATTGTCACGCTTAATTAAAGTATTTTAAAGAATAATAGTTATGGAAGTTTAAGTCTTCTCACCCATAATCTCTTTTAATCATCAAACTCAAATTCATCTACAAAAGCATTTAACTCAAAAAATGTAACACAAGTTACAAACAAAAGAATGTGAAATATATCTAACATGACTTAACTTTAGGCACATATTAGAAGGTTCGAATAGAACTAAACACAAACAAATATCACATATATTAATACATTCCCACATATAAATGCATAAGTGATCTTATCTCTTAATGCATATAGTATCATTGCATCTTAGACCAAAACATTTATAAAGAAGATTATCATAATTCACTTTCAACTAAAATCAAATCTAACAAGAGTCCCTCATACTACTTTTATATAAGATGTTTCATAATGTAAAATTCTTATACCGAGGTAGAAGACCATAGATTCTTGCATAAATTCACATCCATCCAAAAAAAAAAAATAGAATGAATAAATGAAGCATGCATACACAAAGTTGTAACATAATGATATTACTCGTTACATATCTCAAATCGCAAAGCATAACTTAGATTTGACATAGTTAAACACTACTTAGACTTCTCAAATAACACTTGAAATTCACATTGCTTTGACTAATCGTAGCCACACAAAAGAGTTCACATTTTTAAGATCTCTATGCAACCAAAAGAAATCACAAAAACTTATAGTACAACATCTTATAAGGACTAAATATATTGGTTTCCTTTATTCAAAATAATTGGTGATGTATATGTGGATGTCAACCATCTTCCTGCCAATATAAATTAAAGCTGTCAAAATGGATCATAATCTACGAGTTAACCCGGCTCATCATTGGTTCGAGCCGGGTTGGGTTTAAAAAAATTGTATTTTTTTTATGCGCGTCAGGTTTCAACCCAGTTCATTTAAACCCGGCTCATGCGGGTTGAACCCATGGTGGGCTGGATTGGCCCACTAACCCACCTACCTAATTTTATTTTATTAAAACTTAATTTTAATTTTATAAAAAAATATTTATTATTACTTTTTTGCTTGAAATAATTATTTAAGTTCTCTATTTTCAAAATTATTTAAATACCCATGTTGGGAATGAAATTTAGAAGTGAAATTTGTTTAGATTTAAATTATAGAAAGTTTATAATTTTTTTATTTAAAAAATATTGTATTTAAGTGAGCTAGTGAGCCAACCCTTTTACCCACCAACCTGTGGTGGGTCGGGCCGGGTTCGAAATTTTCTGGCTTGCTAATAAATGAGCCGGGTTGGGTTGTCTTACGAAGTGACCAACCCGTGGTAGGTCGGGCCGGGTCGAGCTGGGTTACCCATTTTGACAACTCTAATATAAATGAGTTGAGGGTCCATGAATCCATACACATTAGGCATCCCCACATTCTTACTAACATCAAACATATACTTTACCTAAATTTTGTAATTCTTCTACTCCTCTCTCATACTCAGCATTCATGCATGATCAATTAATTAATTCTCGATCCATACGTATATACATTGAAGTTATGTGAATAATTTCAATAATCTTTAAATGATTTGTCACCTTAATTTTGTATTCAAGGTGCGACCTTATCCCATTGAAGGTGTGACATTATATTTTTTCGTTTATTAGTACATATCAATTTTAAATAACATTTATTAAATTTCACAAAATTTTGTCAGCATTTCACATTGTTCGTCAAATTACACGAAATAAAAACGATTATCAACCATAATTAAATATGCACTTGAAGATCAATATAAAATAAAGTTTACAAATATAATTTTAAGATATGTAAATTAATATATATATATATATATATATATATATATATATATATATGTGTGTGTGTGTGTGTGTGTGCGCGCGCGCGCTTTTGGAGAATAAGAAAATTAGAAAACACATTATTATTTGATCTGTAGGAAATAGAAATTAATATATCTATTATAATTTAGGCTTAATATCTATTTTGGTCCCTCGAAAGAGGGGTTGTGTTCAAAATCATCCTACCTTTTTTAAAAAGTAACAATTGGTCCTACTTTTTGAAAAAACTGTTCAAATTAATCCTTTTCATTAACAACGTTAAAAATTTAACGTTTCAGCTGCTCCCGTGGCAAAAACTTGATGAGTTGTCATTTTTTTCATACTTGACACATTAAAGTAATATTACGTGTAAATTTGAATTTAAAAAAAAAAGTTGCGTCAGCTTCATCTTCTTCCTTTCCCAGAAACGTTAGAGCCATAACAAATTGGTGATAGTTTTCTCTGATTCTTAACGACGAGAACGGAGGCCGCACCAGCAGAGAGGAACAAGAAGATACATTGGTCGCTTTGATCGAACACCGAACCCGCGAAGTCAAAAACCTCTGTCACCGCTTCGCTTATTACAAGACCCATGTTTTTTTTAACCCTCCGATTTCCAGTCATCTTGCTCTTAGTTTTCGTCGTTTTTCCACTCCTTTCTCATGTTCATACTTCTCTTTCTTCTCTTTCAATCTTATGCATCTTACCAATTCCTCTGATCATAAAACAGTGTCTTGCTCCACTTTGACTACCTAGATAAAAAAACAAAAATAGAAACCCAATATTTACTGTGACTGAAGTTCTTGGTGGTGGTGGGCATGGAGAAATCAGGCGCCGATGGTGGGCATAGAAACCATCAATATGACGCTAAGGACATAATGCATAAAAAGAAGCGACTGATATTTCCTGGGAAGACTGGTTGTAAACAAGAAAAAGAAGAAAACTTTAATGCTTTGTTCCACTTTGACTACTTTTGTTCCTTTTGTAGCTGCAATTTAAAACCTTTGTGCCCAATGGTAGTATTGTGTGCAATCTGTCTGATAACTGCAATTTATTATCAAAGGAATTGGCTTTTTCTTTGGGGGAAGTTCAATTGTGTGTGCAATCTTTGTTGCTTATTAACGTTTCTCAATGTGATGGCATTGCGTATTTCTTTTATCAATTTGTTTTGGAGATTGTATTTTGGTTCTATTTTTCCATGTAATCTGTCTGGAACCCTAGTTATGAATTTTGGGGAATTTTATTATTCATGTGGTGCCTGATTTCTAGTTGTTAGTGTAGTTGAATCGCAAGGAAGGAGATTAACATTGGCCATGGTAGTTGGTTGTGATTGATCGCGGTTGCTGATGGAATTCATGGTGGCTGACCGTGATTTCGAAAGCAACGGGGAAGAAGCCATTCCTATCTCCTCACAAACCCTAATCCCTCTTTTTTAACTTTTGTCAAAAAAAAACTAATATATTTTTTTGTTACAATTTTAACCCCATTGCCACGTAATCACACACCTCATTAAGTTTAGTCCAAGAAAGCAGCTGAAACATTAAATTTTTGACGCTATTAGTGAAAAGGATTAACTTGAACAGTTTTTTCAAAAAATGAGACCAATTGTTACTTTTTAAAGAAGGTATGATGATTTTGAACACAACTCCTCTTTTGAGAGACCAAATAGGTATTAAGCCTATAATTTATGGACGTTAGTGAGTGGAAATCATAAATCTTAATATTTTACAATAACTATCTAGAATAAATTAAGAACGTACAAAATCTTCCAAATTTACTTACAAATTTTTCTAAGAAAAACATTAAAGACAAGTTGCGGAGAAAAAAACTAAAGAAAACATATTTGCACGTTATAACTACTTTCTCTCCACTCAAACATACTTTACATTAATTAGAAGTTAATTACTATTACTTAATTCTATTAATATCAACTTCAAATATATTTTTACTAATATAAAATTTATATTGTGGAACTACTATTAAATAAAAGGTATTTTTTAAGGTTATATAGTCAAATAAATAAAATTAATTCTATTTTCTTTATATTTAACTCGCGTGTATATGAATTTTTTTATATATATTTAAGTTAGATAGTGTATTTGTTAGGTGAGATTTGACATTTTTTTTATATATAGAATAAATTTTTGTAAGTCTGAAAGAAGCTTCCAACATTAATTAATTTGGTCGATCCCATCAATTTACGGAACATCAGATCAGACGTGACAGAAAATGAAAGATATTTTTTAGTGGGGTTGTTCATCAAAGTTGGCATAATAATATAAGGAAAGAACTCTTTTCACACCCTTCATTCTTAGTTATATCAATTCAACTTTAAATAATAATAAAATAATAAATTAATTTATTTAATTAAAATATAAAAAAAAAATTGATCAAATTAATTCTAGAATAACCATAAAAGTTTATGTTGCTTTATAAATTTACATGAATGAATGTTCTTTAAAAAAATGGTATTCTCACAAAAAGTCACAAAAGTGGACCAAATTTTTCACTTTTGATCAAACTCTTTGAGTCAAATTTGTTATAAGCATGACTTGAAAATAGTTAAGCATGAATATCACTTTGTTTGGTTCTCAATCCATCAAATTAACTAGAGTTTAGATACCAACCTTTGCTTTGGTCATTATAACAAGAAGTTATATAGTAATTTTAGTTTAAAAAATAGGACTAGACATAATTAATAAATTATTGACTATTTATATTATATTATATTAAAAAATTAAACTATTTTTACTAAAAATTCAATTATACCATTTTGTAATTTAAGTTTAAAAAATTAAATATTTTAAATTTGCATTTGTGTTATCTGCTTGAAGTGTGCTTTTAATTTTTATTTTTATGTTAAGTCTTATCCATCTCATTTCTTTTTCAATCACTAAAGTTAAATAGAGAGTTTTCATTGAAGGTTTTGTCTATGGTCATATATATATATATATATATATATATATATATATATATATATATATATATATATATATATATATATAATTTTTAAATCATATCATACTATAATTATTATGTTAATTATGTTTTTTCTTTGTTTTAAAACAAATTATTCTATGTGTATAATTAATTATTTAAATATTTAAGTTTGTTATCGATTCCTTTAACGGTACGTAATGAATTAGATTATGTTTTTTGTTTTAACTGATTATCTAATTTATGTAATCGATTGTTTACACACTTAGTTATATTAGTGATTCATTTGTAATCCTTAACAAATTATCTCACTTATATAACATATTATGGCTTACTGATGGAGACAAATTCCAGCTGGAACCGTGGAGGCAGAAGCTCCAAACCAAAAGAGATCAGCAATGGCAGTGGGTGCAGCGGAATGATGGAGTTAATGAAGTGTTTGAAGTGTTTACAGTGAAGAGAAGTGTATAGGTGAGGCCTCACAACTCAGACAACCTTCCTACAGAGGAAGGAAGCTAGAGGAATGGGAGGAGAAGTCGAAAATCCAAGGAGGCTCAAGAGCAATAGGGTTGGGAATTGAATTCAGCAGCATAACACTAAGCTTAAAAATGGAGTCATACAAAGGGGAGACCCTCTTATTTATAGGTGAAGAGGGTTCTCATTTCTGATTTCAAAACTTTCCTAAAATCAAATTAAATCCCATAAGAGGCGCGCCAATTTGCTCCAGCAACTTCCACGCTTTCTTCCAAGTCAGTCAATCACGTGGGAAAGCATCATGTTGCAACGCTGGGCGTTGTTGCTTTGGACATCCGTGAGCACTTTCCTGCACCTTCCTTTTGGGCTCCGTAACTTCCTTTTGGGTTCCTTTGTTTTCCTTGACTTATTTAGCTTCTTGGATGGCTCACACATGGTCTCCAAGCTTTATTTATACTCTACAAAACAACATATAAACATATTAAAAGATAATCCTTCTAAGACTTATATAAAGAAAAATTTAAGAAAGCCTTTAAAAGTCCTTCTTCAACTTCCCTTTCTTTGCCTTAGCTTGAGTTGCTACTTCTTTGAATGGCTTCCCTAGTTAGGTTTCCATCACTTACTCTCTATTTTAATCAGTTATACAACCTGTATAATCAATTAGAACATAGCAGTTTGTCCCTATTAAGCTTTCTAAATGATCTGGAAAAATCTAATAGATTATATACCTTGTTTAATCGATTATTTATACCAGATATGAGATTATTGATCCGTTTTAAGCATGATTCATTCAATAATGGAATTAATCATCTAGCACAAACATGATAAAGATAACACATTTGTTATGTCATTTGTTGTGCAAGAAACCATTAACCATTCATTTAATTGTTGATCATAAAAAACAAAGATATAAAGGGTTTAAGCTCCCTCTATCAACATCTATAGGTACGTGATTTTGGTTTCTTTCATTATGATCTTCGTGATACACAATTTTAAACCATGAAGAGATACCTCTTATTCTTAAAGTTTTAACACCCAATTTTAGGATGCCACGTGTAATAATTAAGTTAAGAAAAAATGACTTCTGATACTATCATGAAATAGGAAAAAAATTAAAAATTTTATCTCATTATCATGAAAATTATTAATTCAATTACAACCTATGAGGTTGAAAAAAATCTAAACATAAATTCTACTACTTTCTCAAAAACATTTTTGAAAAATCCTATACTATTTTCCCACACGTATCTTCGCTTTGCCCAACACCAGCATGATCTGTAACATCATCTGCTACCGTATAAAAACGATCATCGCAAGTAGAAACTACAACCACAAAATGTAAGGGTGAGATAAGAAAAAACAATACAAGATAATACACAATAACCGTATCTATCCATCCTATTCATATATCCATCCCCAATCCATAAAGTCAACCATATTCCCATCACACAAAAACACATTACCATAAACACCTATGGTCTATCCCTCATATCCTAACACACCACTTGTTCACCAAAATCGATCAATTTGAGTCGTACAACACTCAAACCCATCATCTTCCCGCATCACACGATTGAAGAGAACCTCTTTCTCGCATCGCACGACCGAAAAAGTCATCATTAAATTTACTAGGTACGATGAGACTATCCCATAACAACCTGTCTTATCCTCACATGCATATAACCAACAACAAGCACTACATTCATGTTCAAACATGACAATAATCAACCACACAACTTGGCAACAAACAACACGGCCAACAACACCTTCGACTCAATAATGATCCTAAACAGTTCAACCAAACATACACATATAGCTCGACAATCATAACAAACAATAATTTAACTCAATTCATCATGTACACATACAAGCAACAATGTAAGAAAAAGAAAACAAGAAAACAAAAATCAAGAATATAAGCTCCCCTTACCTAGGTTTCTCACTAAGATTTTTTTCTAGAATAAACAATGTCATTCAACAACATCCCTAAGCTTACAGAGACCTTGACTCGATCAAACTCTCACTCTTACCCTCAATGTTTCTGTCTTCTTTTTTTTTTCCTAATGGTCAAAGTTTTATCTTAATATAAATAAGAGGTGTCTAATATAGTAACAACTATGTATGAGATTAGTTTTCCTTATGTTGGATATACATATAGGGTACTCTAGTTATAATAAGTGGTAATAATAAACTAACTAATGATAAAAGATAAAGATAAGATAAAAACAAAATATCTATATAATATATCTAATAATAATCTATCTAACAAGAGACATACCTAACCCAATTAATTTTATCTTCTAAATATTTTACACAATCCCATTATTTTAGTAATAAAATAAAATTATCTTTAACTTAATTAATTTTGATAATTCCCTAAATAATATATCTTATCTTAATATTTTTATTCTAATTAATTATGATAAGTTCCTAATGCTATTTTATTATTATCTAATTATATCTAATATTATCTCATAATGTTTTTCTAATTGAATACATTTTCACCAATTTTTATAATAAAATAAACTCTTTAAATAACAACTATTTTATCTTTTACTTAAAATATTTAACCACATTTATATATATTTCCTAATTATTAAAATATTTAGAATCTCACGTCCCACAAAAACAATTTTTATCCTTAAAAATATATTTACAAAAATAAAGGTATCTTGTTAGAAATACTTAAAATTATAGTTAAATAAACAAGACAACATATTTATATTTTAAACATACATTGTATCTAGCAATTTTTAAAACACGTATTAACCAACTATGATATCTTTCACTCTTATAATAATTATCTTTTTTATTTTAAATAATGACTTTCATAACTATCACATTTTCTAGATATATTTTATTATTTTAAATCTGAGTTGTTTATGTTATTATATAAAAATTATTTTATTAAGTGAAATATTAAGCTATTTACTTCTTTTTTTTATCTCCAAATATAATCTTGTATTTAAGGAATATAATTAAATAATGAAAATTGGATTTGGTTGTCTAATTTTGATAGGAAAGTGAAATGAAAATGTATGGTGTAATATTATTAGGATAAGTCATTACTAACAAAAAATAAAAAATAAAATTTTGACAATTGGAATGTATATATCACGCATACTTAGGTAGTTCTTAAATCATTTATTTACATTCAAGCATATAATGTCTTAACTTAATATACTTAAAAACTATGCAAAGTTAAAAATAGAATATAATAAATTAAGCCATAATTATCATTGCATTCTAAATTGATATTAGATAAACGTGTCACATAAAGAATAAATTTGATACGACAATTTAGTCTATTTCCTTTACAACACTTCCTTAACTAACCTATTATCCAATTAAATTTATTTTCTTTACAACAATTAATATACACTTTTATTTTGTTTTGAAGTCAATTTTTCATTTCGTTTTTTAAATAAAGTTCATCTGCAAATTCATAAACATATTCATTTACTCCAACTTTATTTATTTTTAATGTATTTTTCATTATTATTAATATATACATATCTACTAGAACTGCCAAAACGGTTAACCCAGCCCCAATCTGACCCGGTCCACCACGGATTGGTCACTTAGTGGACCAACCCAACTCGACTCATTTATTAGAGAGTTAGAAAAATTCAAATCCGGTTTGACCCATCATGGGTTGATGGATAAACGAGTTAGCTTTTTTCTAAATAGAAAAAAATTACAAATTTTCTATAATTCAAATCTAAACAAATTTCACTCCCAAATTTCATTTTCCACGAGTGTTTAATTAATTTTGAAAATAAGAAACTTAAATAATTTTTTCAAGCAAAAAAATAAAAATAAATATTTTTTATAAAATTAAAATTAAATTTTATAAAATAAAATTAGTTAGGTAGGTTGGTGGGTCAACTTGGCCCATCACAGGTTCAACCCGCATGAGTTAGGTTTAAACGAGCCGAGTTGCAATTTGACTCGCATAAAAAAATACAATTTTTTAAATCTAACCCAGTCCGAACCCATGGTGAACCAAATCGGCCCACGGGTTGCGACCCACTTTGACAGCTCTAATATCTATGACTACTAATCAAAATAATTATACAATCAAATAAAAAATAAATAAACGTCTTCACATTTAAATAATTAAATACAAAAACACTGAATCCTTAACAATATTTCTTCACATTTATATATTTAAATACAATAAAACTAATTAAATTGATTTAAAATATCTTATTTACAAAAAAAAAAATAATTATATTACCATTTTAGAACACCTTCACGAACCTCAAAATTTTTCTTAATCTTAAATTATTACCTACTCCATATCAAAATATTTTGTAAATTACACTGCTTAATTATTTTGAGATAAATTAATATTACTAAAAAATGTATTTCTCAAATAACTTAATTTTTTCACAAGTCAATTCCCTTAAATAATCATATTATTTATTATTATTTTAGTATCTACTACTACCTTATTTAAAACAAAAAATATTACTAACATAAAATTATATTTCCAATTTTTAACTTCAATTCTTTTTAAATAATTTCACCTACAATCATCTTATAATTTAATTATATATTTCTAACTCATTACACTAAACTACAAATACAATATTTTTCATTTTTTTAATTTTCTTTTTCAGCCTCTATTTTTTTCAAAAGAAAAAACATTAGCACAGAATTTTATTCTCTGAGAATTAAATTGAATAAATACCTCCAAAATTAAATTTTCTATTTGTGAAAATTTTTAAAATTTAGTTTTGATCTAAATTATATATAGTATTATTTTAATACTACCTAAATATTTATAAGATAGTTCTCTCTCTATATATATATATATATCTATATATATATATATTTTTAAATTATATTTCAATAATAATTATCTTAACACTTTAGTTTTAAAATGTTAATTTTACATATTGATTTAATTATTGTATAATAAATTAAAAAAAATAGTAAAATACGTGAATAAAATTTAAAATTAAATTTATTTATCAATTTCACTAATAAATTTATTAATAACTATATACATTATTAAACTTGTAATTTTTAGTAATCAGTGTAAAAACCAGATAATTCATTCTTAATGATATTAAACTTTTTATACTCTACAAAAGTTTTATATAATTAAAATTTTAAAATGAAATATTAATAATTAATAATTATTATATTTGTAATGTTTAAAATATTTCTATTAGTTTTATATTGATGAAAATTTAAAATATTTATAAATTATTTTCATTAATTTTGTTTTATATATTTTTTTATTAGAAATATGTTCTAATATTTTGAAAAATTATACGTATTTTTAAATTAGAAAAAAAATAAAATTTTAATATTTATTATAAATATTATTTTATGAATTATAATAAATATATTAATTATTATTTATTTTTAATAAAGTAAAATAAAATTATTTATGCATTTTAAATATTAAATAAGTAAGAAAAAAAACTATACATTCAGGAGTCGGTTTGTGTAGGATCCAATTAAATAGATGAATCAATCCAACTAAATTTATACTTTCTCAATCATAAGAATCAAATGAGTAAGTTACTGTATCTAAATGTAATAGGTTTTCATTGAAAGAAATATTTATCAAATTTTAGAGTTCTTGGATGTAATTAATGTACAAGTTTTAATTAAAGAAATACTTATTACACTTTTTTTTTACTTATTAATTTTTTAATAAAAGGTATTACTTAACAATCTATCCTAAAGTTTGATGTTAACATTTTATTTTTAATTATATAAAAATACATATTAACTATTTTATAACGAAGAAAAACACATTTTACTTTTTGTTTCAAAGTCTTGTTCGTTTGAATGGATTTGGAAAAGAGTAGTTGAGAGGATTTGATAATAATTTTTTTGTTATTGGTTATTTGAATAGATTTAGAGATAAATAAGAGTAAATTTGGAAGTAATTTTTTTTAATATGTCACATAAATTAAATTATACACTAATTCTTACAAATTTTATTTCCAAATCTACTCTCACTTATTTCCAAATCTATTCAAATAAACAAAAAAAAAATTACCTTCAAATCCTCTCAATTATTCTTCTCAAGAACACGACGAAGGTAACATTTTTCCCATCACATTCATCAAAGAGATGTTTTTATTCCCTCCCAGGACATAAATGTATCAACACCAAAGTTTGAATTAATACATTTTTTTAAGAAGTTAATTTAAAAAACTAAAAAACAAATACGAAAACAAGTTTATAATGAAAACTCAAATCATGCATTTTTCATGAAATGATTTCGAGTTGGTTAGCATTTTCCTAAACATAGGTAGGAAACACAGGCACGTATATTTAGCATAATCTAATAAGAGAAAATAGCGTGTGTGAATTAAAAATGTATAAGATTTTTGTGAAATTCAATTTCTGTCTCGTATTGTATTTATTTTTGTAGTTTGATCTCTTTATTTAAAATGTATTTATCTTTTCTTTCTTTTAGAAAATTTACAATTTTATTTAATTTTCAATTTAACCGAAGGTATAAAAATGGTTATAATACATAAGCCAATTCCATTTACTACGACTTAGATTTACATTGAGTTATAAAAAATCTATTTTCTTTTTTTAATATAGATCAAATTCAAATTGACTCACTTAACCTTTTAAGTTAAATGAGTATGAAACGGGTAATTCATAATCCACCACCACTAACTTTTTATTATTTTTTATCAATTTTTTAATAAAATTTTTTTCTTTTATTTTTTTTAACTCATTCTTTTACACGTCGAAATATATATATATATATATATATATATATATATATATATATATATATATATATATATATTGTCTAAAATGGTTTAATAAACTCTTATATCATATTAAAAAATAAATTTTAAACATAAATTAATTTTACAAAATCAGTATGTGAAATAAGATTTACATATACTTATATAATTTAGATTGATGTTATTTATAATATTGTAATACATATATAAAATAAATTAGAAGAAAAAAAAATATTTTTAAGTCAGTCAATTTACGAAATCTACTAGTTGAACTAATTTATTTTTAAGTCGAATTATATTACAAAATTTTTAATTCACCAAAATGAATGAACTAGGTTAAACTAACATATTTCTAGTTGAACTTGATGAACTAACTCTTGTGGATTTAACACATAATAGGATCTTTACATTAATACTATATTTTATTTTGTTTAAATTTAACTCAAACTATTGAAACTAAAAAATTATAGATTGTAAAAAATAATTTAATTAATTAAAATATAAAAGTAATTATAAAAATAAAAAAATTGATGAAAGGTATATATATTTTCAAAAAGAAACTACTAAGTATGTTTATTTTAAAATGAAAAATCAAACTTATATTTTGTACAAAATAAAAGAACTAAAGTTATATTACTAGTAGGATCTTTACATCACCATTCATCACAAGCTACTCCACATTATAGATTTATCCATTTTTACAATAATTATTTTTAAAGAAATATGAAATCATAAACAATATCTTTTTATTAGTTAACCATAGATTTAAAAAAGAAATGTAATTATGTTGCTTGAATTGTAGTTGGCATCTTCTCTCTAGCGCCTTGGAGTAACAGAAATGCCTAAGCTCAAATACAATCGCTTTCTCAGTTTCTTTTACAAATTCATGTATAAATAATCATGAAACAGTCACAAACTAAGGCCATCCTTACAACAAAAGAAACCCATCTTTCATTCCAATAAATCATTAAATCTCTATCCCAATCCAGATTTTTCCCATGATTTGTTTCTTCTGCTCTCCACCTACAGATGCAGGTTCGTGTCTCAAGTTTTCTTAGGTTGTTTTGTTCATTGATCAATGTTATATATCTATATCTATATATATAAATATAGCATAAATAGATAGATAGATAATGATCAATCATATGATTTAAACTTTGTTTCATGCATATTTGAACTTAAATTTCAGCCTTGTGTTTATTACCATGATGTTTCTGTTTTTGTCCTATATTTTGTGTTTCTGTTTTTTGTATGTATCAACAAAACATAAAGGTAAAATAAAAGTTGAATGTTTGATCCGGATGTTTTGTCCATTTTTCTGGTTTATGTTATCGTTTTCTTTCTCAGCGTTTTTGGGATGCAGATTCATTGTTCTTTTCAAAAACCTTTTGAAACCTCAGGAATCAAATTTCTTTGGCACGCCATGAGCTGAACTGGTCTTTGATTTTTTCCCGACGATTTGTTCTAGGTCATTATTTTTCTGTCTATTTCGTTACAATACAATCACTATTTCCATTTGGACTGTTTCTCTTACACATTTTTTTAAACACCTCATTGACAAGAACTAGTACAACAGTGTTTTGGTTTTCGGTAGTTGTTTATTCCTTTGCCACTTTTCGATATCTTTTATCCTCCAGATTTGTCTCTTCTGTTAGGAAACGCATGCGGACAACGAATCACAACACATGCCTACACATGTTTGAAAATTTTGGCTATTTAAAATGCCTTATTTATTCTTTTATTTATTGGGGCTTAATATGTTTTATTTTGGAAACTACAATTCCTTTTTTTATGAAAACAATGAATGTCAATATTCATTTATTGAATTGAATACATGATTTTGATTTAGCAGATACAGTTCAAAGGCAGAGTGTGTGGAGAAGATATATTAAGAGATACCAATATGGTTATATCAGTGGCTTCTTCTAGGTGGTGATTTTCATGGAATGAGAGAATTAAATAAGAGCACATGATACGTCTCAATGATGGGGTCCTTTCACGTGGAGAAGAAATGGCAATTTCCTCTCATTATGATCTCATTTGTGTTCATATTCTTTCTAGCCACTTGCTTCAACATGGGGCTTGTTTCTACAATTCACAGCTTCAATTCAATATTATTCTTTCTTCCATCTCGCCTAGCCATAAACCAATCTGCTCCAGTTTTTGTGGAGACAAAGATTTCTTCTACAGCTCCAGCTCCTACTGTGCTTGCAATTCCTCGCTTTGCTTATTTGATTTCTGGCTCAAAAACTGACTTGGATAAGCTTTGGAGAACTCTTCTTGCCCTTTACCATCCCCTGAACCATTATATTGTTCATTTGGACCTTGAGTCACCACTAGAGGTGAGGTTGGAGCTTGCTTCTAGAATTGAGAAACAGCCTATTTTCTCTGAGGTTGGGAATGTTTTCATGATTCAGAAAGCTAATATGGTCACTTACAGAGGACCAACCATGATTTCTCACACTCTTCATGCTTGTGCCATTCTGCTCAAGAGAACTAAAGACTGGGATTGGTTTATTAACCTTAGTGCTTCAGATTACCCTCTCGTGACTCAGGATGGTTAGTATCTTATCTATATAATTGTTTCAATTTGCTCTTCTCCTCATGTTGAAAATTTACCTACATATCAACTGTCTAAAAGTGAATAATTTCATGAGTTTTGTTATGCTTCAAAGTTTTAGGATGTTAAGATAATGATACTAATATAACTTATAAGTTTTATGATTAAGAATGTTATCTGTTTGATTTTATGATTAAGATGTTGTTCGTATTTGAATTTTGTCTTACACTTTAGCTATATATATTGTGTCCCAGATAAATTTTTTTTTCTCTACATAACACCACTCTTTAAAAAAATATTTTTTTAACAAAAGGCCAACGGTTCTGATTCACACTATATGTGGTTGCAAATGTTTTTTCTCCTGATTCTTAGATACTTGGACTTACTTGGGTGTTATTTTTTTTTTTCAGATCTTCTATATACTTTTTCTGGTGTAGACAGAAGCCTTAACTTCATTGAGCACACAAGTCATTTGGGATGGAAGCAGTGAGTTTTTTCTTGCCTCCTATCCATCTCATAATCAATTCTGAAATGTAGTTATGCACATAATGATGAATTGAACTATTCCCTTCACATGTAATGCACTAAATGAATTGATCCAAACTGTGCAGGGAAAAACGAGCAATGCCTTTAATTATCGATCCAGGTCTTTACAGGAGAAACAAGTCTGATGTTTTTTGGGTTGGTCCTAAGAGAACTTTGCCAACAGCATTTAAATTATTTACTGGTTAGTTTGTCCCTTTTGGTTTTCATTTATTCATCCTTAATAAGTTATTACTTGGTCACTATTCAAATGTTTAAAATTTTGGTTTTCATTTATTCATCCTTAATGAGTTATTACTTGGTCACTATTCATCCTTAGTAAGTTATGTTTAGAATTTTGCTGTTAGTCTGACTAGTTACTGAAATTGAAAGCTTTAGACAAGCCTTCTAGGTCAGTTATGACCGAGTAGCTTTCATGTTTTTGAGGGTGAATATACTGTAACAAAAGGATTATCTTTTTTCATTCTTAGGTGCATCGAAAATTCTAGTTTTTTATGCGTAAAATATGATGTCATATAGCCATTTCTAATAAGACTTATGACATGTTTGATTTCCATTTTCAAAATCTGTTTTAATTTTCATGTGAAAAGGTTGGTCAGATAACTGGTGGAGGGTAGTGAAAGGCGCAGAACAAAGTGTGAAATTGCGAGAGAGGTTTAACAAAATGTACTCAGATGATGTGAAAACATCTCCTAGTCACTAATTTTCGATTTTGACTTTTTATTAATAAATTTATCATGAATTTTTACATCTCTACTATGTCGACAATGCAAAATTCACAAATCATCTGATGTCACAGAGATCATATCATAAAAAGGAAAAGAAACAAAATACAAAATCATAGGGACTACACCAAACTCACATAAACAGAACACAAGAAAACCGTTACTAAACAAAATGAAAACATGGGAAGCTGAAACCTATTATGGTACGAGAATTGAATTGCTGAGAAGCATGAGGTTATGTTAAGAGAACATTCTTTAAAACCATAAAGTTAGAAGAGAATCAAACATGCCCTTTGTTTTCAATTGACTTACTTCTTTTTCTTTTGTTAAATAATGGTCGGTATCAACATTGCAGGTTCAGCATGGATGGTTTTATCACGCTCCTTTGTAGAATATGTTGTGTGGGGTTGGGATAATCTTCCAAGGACCCTTCTTATGTACTACACTAATTTCATCTCCTCCCCTGAAGGCTACTTTCAGACTGTGGTGTGCAATGAGCCAGAACTAGCCAAAACTGTTGTGAACAGTGACTTGCATTATATTTCATGGGACAATCCCCCCAAACAGCACCCTCATGTCCTTACAATCAATGATACAAACAAGATGATTGCAAGCAAAGCTGCCTTTGCAAGGAAATTCAAGCACAATGATCCAGTCTTAGATGAGATTGATAAACAATTACTACATAGGGAAAAGGAACAACTATTCACCCCAGGTGGTTGGTGTTCTGGCAATCCGACATGTTCAAAGGTTGGCAACATTTACAAGCTTACACCTGGTCCTGGATATCTAAGGCTGCGGTTCCTTGTAACTAGGCTAACTTGGATGGCTAAATTTGGTCAGAAACAGTGTAAATAGAGATGTTATGGGAATTTTTATTGTTAAAGAGTTAGAGGAGTGAAACAAATTAAGGCCACTTTAATGGCCAGATATTTCACTCCAACATTCAGTACTCCATACTCTTCATTTGCAGGGTACAACAGTCATAGATATGAACATAGTCAAAGTTTACACCTGATACCATATTCATTATTAAAGGTGGAAAGAGAGTCATAGTGTTG
The DNA here is from genome assembly GCF_000741045.1 of Vigna radiata var. radiata. Taxonomy (NCBI): domain Eukaryota; kingdom Viridiplantae; phylum Streptophyta; class Magnoliopsida; order Fabales; family Fabaceae; genus Vigna; species Vigna radiata. The sequence goes on along the minus strand of NC_028352.1, from coordinate 17,404,000 downwards.
ATTGACAATTTTCGCAATTAGTTAAAAAATGTCATTAATTTCAAATTCTAGTAGTTCAAAGATAATTTTGGTAATTAGTTCATTGTTCCAAATGTTTTAAAAATTTTAAAATCTTCAACCACATTTAAAAAACTGCAAACCAAGGAAATTTTAGGTTGTTTTGTTTAACCAGTGTACAGGGCCGTTTGGACGGTCCTGGAGAACAGGGAGCAATTAAACGACCTAAAGACGAAAGATAACAGGGATAGATAAGACCGGAGGAACATCAGTATATTGGACAACCTAAACTCGAAAATTAGTATTCTCAGCATAAATTAAGGTAAGTATTGATTAGGAATAATGTGTTGAGATTGGGCCGAGATTAAGGTTTCACTAATCTCAAGCCCATCTCCAAAACTATAAATAAAGGTCAAAGGTAAGAGGTAGGTGATTGCATTTAATGTGCATTTAAGACTATTGCTCTGACCCCGTACGAACTATTTGCTGACTTAGGTATCAGAGAACCTTTGGCAAGTAACCCCTCTCGACGGTTGAAGTGAAGACGACGACAGAACGAAGATAAAACTACACGAACGACTTTGGAGAGGAAATTGTGAAGGTGTTTGAAGTTACTTGAGTCTACGCCCGAAACATTTTGATGTCCACCGTGGGGCCGAATGACTTGATAAAAACCCAATGGTGACGACGAGGAATAAGAGTTTAGAGGACCTGACGGAAATGATCAGAATGCTTCAGCAGAAGATGGAAGAAAGGCAGCAACGTTATGAGGCAGAGCTAGCTGCCGTTAGAGTTGAGAATGCAGCCAAGGCCGCCAAGCAGAAGATTATAGAGGAAGGAGATAAGACCGTTCAGGTGAAGCGGACAAAAGAAAACACGGTGCCAGATGGCACTTGGCAACCAACCGACATAAAAGGCAGGGAGAGCGGGACAAGAACCGTCCCAAAAGAGAGCATGATGGTTAGTAGAGAGCACTACGTGGTGAAGCCTGAGAACACGGCGGGACGCTACCGTTCGTCCTCGCCACAATGGAGGTTCATATATCTAAAAAGTTAGTCCCTCCCCAATTCAAGATGTATGATGACTCAATGGACCTAGAGGATCACATCAAGACGTTCACAACCCGGATGATTTTCCACACCGGGAACGACCTCATTTGGTGCCACGCTTTCTCTCTGTCATTGGAAGGAGAAGCATTGGAGTGGTTCAACTCCTTACCTCCCAATTCGATCAACAATTTTGAGAGCCTCAAGTGTATATTCGGACACCAATTTGCAGGCAGTCGAGCCCAAGGCATAACTATTTTCTCATTGGTGAACCTGAGGCAGGAAAAGGAGAAGTCATCAAAGGCGTTTATGGACCGGTATCAAAAGATCATACGACGGGTGAAAGGCCTCAACCTTGAGCTTGCCCTACAATATGTACTCCTGGCCCTCAAGTCGGGTCCGTTCGCCGACAACATTTGTCGACGAACCCCGAAGACGATGGAAGAACTGAGGGACCGACTTTTGTAAGGGTATTGTTTTCATGCCTAAGGGATTCTATGACTTTAGCATCCTTGTCTACTATTGTATTATCTACAAGTTTTTTTATTTTCTACCTTAGTTTCTTCCTTTTCTTTTTCTGTGACACTTAACTCTAACCTAAGACTATTGACTTTTTGTTGAAATGTGTTAATGTTGTTCCTAGATGTATCTACTTATCTTTTAGGTTGTTTCTATGTGCAAGAAGTTTTGTATGTTGATTACATAAATTTTTATATGTACAGGAAAGTTTAATCGAATACGATAGCAGTTCATAATATGCATTTCTTATTAAGTGTAGATCAGAAAATTTTTCCTCGTCATCAAAGTCATGTGATGTACTCTGAGTGTTTCCTGCGACAAAGCATACTCTGGTGTCTTCGTCAGATGTGGCCAGGTCTTCCCTGGTGTTCATCAACATCTTTTTGTTTTCGTATTTGGGCCTAATTGACATCTTCTTTATGTTTTCAAGCTCGGGACACTCTAATCTAATATGTCCAGGTTTGTTGCACTCATATAGTTGTATCTTTTGGTCCTCTGTCTCTTGTAATGTTCTTGGAAGTAGATCCAAGATGTCTGGCCTTGAACATTGTGTCTTTTCTTTTCCTCCATAATGTTTGGAGCTTTCTCGTAATGAATGAAAACTCATCTTCGTCGTTCTCATCCAAGAGTCATGTTGCCCGACTTCGAGGAGGATTCATCTATTCTGAGAGCCTTCATGGGTGTATTCTTGACAACTTTGATTGGGATGCTTTTCTCCTTCTTAATGGACTCATTCCGTCTGGATTCTTTGACATACACAGAGCTATGACCTTAGGTCTTCATTGCTTAGGAAGACTTCGTAGGATTTTGTCAATACGATCAAAGTTGTCACATGACTTTCCCAAGGATTTCAACTCGTTTAGGATCGTTTGAAATTTACTGAACATGATCTGAATGTTTTCATTTTCACGCGTAGAAAACAATTCATATTGGCTTGTCAGCAAGCTCAACTTATTCCTTTTTACTTTGTTTGATCCTTCGTACGTGATGACCAAGGTGTCCCACATTTCATTTTCTCCTTGGTAAGCGTGAACCTTCATGTATTCTTCTTCTGAGAGTGTTAGAGTTTAAGAGATATCCTTCTCTCCCTTGAACAAGGGAGGATGGTTAACGACATATACTTCGATTTCCATTCCTTAGGATCGTTTCTTGTAGTTCTGCTAAGAACTAACCCCGCGAGGTTAGCTCTGATACCAACTGAAGTACCGAAAAAACACTAGAAGGGAGCTTTTGAAACCCATCTGATATAGCATGTTATCGAGCTTCTAAAATATTATTTTGAAAGCTTAGATGCTCGACTTGAAATATATTTATAAACATTGATATGTTTGTCATGCTACTCAGAATATATCAATTACAGTGTTATGTAAGAACTTCCTTAAAAAGAAATGATCACTCAGCTTGGAAGTTCTTGTATTTGAAATATAAAGTTCAACTGCAGGTTTTGTAAGAGGATCATTTAGTTAAGAGAAAAGAAAACAACACAAGAGATTTAATATCGGTTCGCTCCAACTAAGCTTCATTCTTCTCCACAGAGTGTTCCATTATAATCTTGACATATTACAAATGAGTATTAGCACCACTCTTAGTACTCAACTACCTCACTAAGATTTCCTCTGAGTATTAGCACCACTCCTAGTACTCAACACATTGCCAAAATTTCCTTTGAGTATTCGCACCACTCTTGGTACTTAACAACCTTAGTCAAGATTTCCTTTGTGTATTTGAACCACTCTTGGTACTAGACTACTGAACCTAGATTCCTCAACTCAAACATAGTTTAGTTGCAAGTGTTTTAATTCTCTTTGGAATTGCAATCAACGATTGCTTACAAGTAGTTCAGGCTATATCTCTCAACGAGAGGATTTGATTACAATTCAATGCAGTCTAAACATTCACATGTGTTTCTCTCTTCTCTCTAACAGTAGTAAGAAATTTGATGCTTAAGCTCGAGAGTATTTCTTTCTCTTTTTCTCTTCTCTTCTATTTTCTTCAGCTCAGATGTATTATTTCCTTTTGATCTCTTTCTCATTTTATCTTTTTCTCTTTAGGATGGATATGTTGTTGTAAGATCTTCTTTCTTAAGATATTCTCTTAAGCTATCCTCTTGATTTTCTTCTTGAGAGATATTATATTTATAGGCTTAATGTATATTTGGCCGTTAGACTGAGTTTATAGTTTATAGCCTTGATACTTGTGTTTTCTCTTTCCTCTTTTCATAACAACCGTTGTGTAAGTCAACTTTGTCAGAGCAAGCATGCTTTTTCAGTCCTTTGCTTGAAGTAGGTTATACAATCTTTTTAGACTTTGCTTCAAGTGAGGAACATTCCGTAAATATCTGTCTCTAATGTCCACATTTTGATATTCGATTTATAGCACTATGGATGCATGTAGAATAGCTTATTTGCAAAATTAGAGTAAACTGTGCATGCAGGAGATATGACTTTTCTTTTTACTTTTGTTGTTTTTGAACGTTGAACATTTAATGTCATTTAATGCTTGCTTCGAACAACAAAGTACTTTTTAATTTCCTATCGTTAGGTAGCATTTTATCTAAAGATACCAAGCATAGATAAATAATCCACCAAAAGATGAGGTACTTATTTAGCTCATGGTATCGTTTGATCAAGTAAATGCTTTTTTAGCTTTTTTTTCTCTTTTTAGAGATATAACATTTAACTTGCTTAAGCTTTCTTATGTGTTTTAAAGATTAAGTCTTTTAATGTATTTTGTCAGAGACATTGTCTCGACCCATTTTGTTTTCGAGAGAAGCCAAATACCTAATCCAAGTATTATAAGCATTGAACATTTAACTCAATCTCTCTTGGACTCTTTCAGACAGGACATTGTCTAACCATGCGTTTGGGTGTTTTAGCCTCGATGTTTTTCTATGGTTTAATACATATTTTGGTCCCTCTTTTTGGGCGTTTGGTTCAAAATCATCCCACCTTGGAAAAAAGTTCTATAAGATCCCATATTTCATTAAAAACTGATCATTATGGTCCTTTTCGTAGATGCCGTTAAAATCTTAACAGCATAGTAGCTAGCGTGGCAAAACCTATCTGAGATGTTTATTTGGATGCTTAGGTGGCTCAGTGAAGTGAAGTGAGTTGGCAGAAATGTTAAAATTGAGTGAGTTAGAAATGAGTGAAGTGAAGTGAAAACTGACCCGTGGACTGATGAAAGGGAGCTTTCCAGTGATTCTAGAGAATAAAACTGAGAGCCACCCGCATACTTCAATCAACCACAAAGGGATGCTAAACATTGGTTTCTTGGTATCAGTAATCACAGCGGCCATATCAAAAACATGCTTAAACGAAGCATTTTTCCCTGTTAGTAGATACCTACTCCCAACTTTTCCTTTCTTCATTGCTGAAATGTGCCCCTCCACCACATCGTCAAATGAATCAAATCCGAATATTAAACGTTATGAATTTCATTTAAGTGTATATAAAAGCCCATGTACCATAGTTCAATCATATATAGCTATCCAGGATTCAACAAGCCGTAGTAATTTAATCATATACCATTCGTGCAACAACGTTTCCTGCAGTGACCTTGCCAGGCCTATAGATTACTCCAGGATACAGTAGGACTATTGACAGCCCCGCCGACGTAGCTTGCAGTGCAATTTTATCCGCAGCGACCTTTGATTTCTCATATTCAGTACAAAAATATTTCTCGTGATGGATCTGAAATTGCAATTGGAACCAGAATCAGACTTCATACCCCTAAAATCATCCTTAATAGAAGAAAATACCTATATTTAAAACAAAATCAAATAAAACCCTAACCCCCAAATAAAACAACAAGAACATCTATGAGTTAGGTTTAGATTAGGACTATTTACCTCACGTAAGTACGATGTTCCACTTACAGAAATGCAGAAATCAACAACAATTACCACTTTCACAAGAACGTTGAACCCAGAAAAGCAGAAATCACTCTTTAATAAGGGGTAATTTACTTTAACCCACACTTAAACTATTTTTCGTCATTTTAATGTTTTTCTTAAATATTTACATATTAAAATGACTTCACAGAGCCACCTAAGCATCCAAATAAACACCTCAGATAGGTTTTGCCACGCTAGCTATTATGCCGTTAAGATTTTAACAGCGTCTACGAAAAGGACCATAATGAACAGTTTTTAATGAAATATGGGACCTTATAGAACTTTTTTCCAAGGTGGGATGATTTTGAACCAAACACCCAAAAAGAGGGACCAAAATATGTATTAAACCTTTTTCTATTTCCTAAGACCTAAGTGTTTTCCTATGTTTTTCTATGTTTGGGGTTCAGATTCAAGGTTGTGTTTGTTTGGGGTTTAAACTCTAATTCTTTTGTTTTTTTTATTGTTAACCCGTTTTGATGTTATTTGATTAAACTTGAAAACATGAGGGCGTTTGTTTGCATAGACGATTTTGTCTTTAACATTAAAGGTATCATTTGCGATAAGAAATCAATTCACCCCCCTCTTGGTTTGTTATACACGCTAACCATTCTGCTGCACCACTTAGACATCAATTAATGAGGCAATAATGAACATATAATATTTTTGATGATTATACTATTTATAGGATAATTGTAGTGTTTGTGGGCCCTCACCTATATGAGCTTGGCTGGACCCAGTGGCCGTTTACCTCATGAGCTAGTTTTTTGATCTAGATTCTACTAAGTTACAATGTAGTACACCATTAGCTTTGGTAGACCAAAAGTTAGTTGAATGGGCCGACTTATGGCCTAATAGTGGTGGTCATATAGGCTTGCTTGTGGTGAGGTAAAATTAGTCAGACAGGTCGACTTGTGGCCGAGTATAAGCAATCAAATAGGTTGGCTTGTGGCTAGGTAGTTCACAATTAACTCTAGTAGGAGGCATATAACTCTAGTAGGCAACACATAGTCATAGTAAACAACACGTAGCTCTAGTTCGGTGGCATATAGTGTTGGTAAACAAAACATAGCTCTCCTTGGAAAACAAGTAGTCTTGGTAAATAACACATAGCTCTCAGTAGATGGCACCTAGCTCTTGGGGTGATACCTAACTCTCGGTAGGTAACACATAAATTTAGGTAAGTGACACCTAGAGCGTGTTCCGGACTAAGTTGTCCTAAGACGATATCAATGTTGATAAGACCAAAGTATAATCAACCATATACAATACAATCACTACTACAAAAAAGAGCATAGATAGCGTTTTTTTTTATCATAGATAGCGCTTTTTAAGCGCTATCTATGCATGCACTATCTATTAATAGATAACGCTTCTAAAGAAAACGTTATCTGTTGGTGACTGACAATAGATAGCGCTTCTTTAAAAAAGCGTTATCTATTGATTCAATTTTCTTTTTTAAAAATTAATTAACTTTAGAATAAAATGTATAATATTGGTTCTATTATTTACAAACTCACACTATATATTTGTTATATTATAAACAAAAAAATATAAAATATTGACAAAAATATGACAAATGTCTCAAAAAGAATATTCATTATTATGAGTAAAAATTATTGGTCCAATAATATTTTAAAATTTAATCATTAAGTTGTCTAGTACATGTCATGACATGACATTACTTTATAAGATAATATATACAACCATAACATATATATATATATATATATATATATATATATATATATATATATATATA